>NW_026459850.1:0-74490 GCF_021730395.1 Mercenaria mercenaria
ACTCTCTAAGCTCCGCCTACATATTATACTTCTTTGTAGTATGAGTAAGATCTTTATCAGAGTTTAATAAATACGCAATCATAGCTGATCATTAAAATATATATTATCATAGACAGTCTTTATTCATTCAATCTTCCCGTACAATTATAACTTGGACACTTTACAAAAAAATAGAACAGTTTTATCGACTAATAGTACTAAAGTTTATTTTGTTGCTTTTTACAATTTCAGTACATTTGTTTGGAAAAATGAAACTTTCAAATCAAGGTCCTCTCTTTCCTCTGTAATAGTAGAAGGACTAAACTGTGATGGGAACGAAAAAGATATTCAACAGTGCACATCTAAACCATGGGGCGAAGCAAACTGCTCAGTAAATGAGGCAGTAACTGTAAACTGCAGTATGTATAAGTTATTTAATTTCTATGTACAATAAAACATGACAGCTTGAGATCACAAATGGATGAGCATAAGGCTCGATTTGTCCAAGGTTCGAGTAATCAAAACATAGTAGAGGCCGTGAACCATATCAGTCACTCGGCTCGAACTATTGATGTTAGACTGAGCAGTGTTTCACTGTACTTGTCTTAAAGTTTCATAAGAGGTAATCAAAAACAATTGTTTCAAGAAAACTTTCCACTCTATAAATCAGTGCTCAAATTTTTGTCAGATATAAGAGAGAACAGTTATCCTGAAATAAAAATTGCGGATGTGTTTAAACTCCCCTTTGATGTTTTTGTACTGACCTTTTTAAAGCGGTATCCAACTTCTTTCCAGTAATTGTTTATATGTCAAAATCTATGTATTTTTGTTTTTGTAGTGTTTTAGTGTACATATTGAGCAACTACACATCTATATGGCTTTGTTTTGTCGCCGCTACCTACTGTTCTTAAAATGTAGCAATTTCTATTGGATTTAAAAAAATAGGTGTAATAGTTGCAAATTTAAAATAGGTTGAAAACCTGATTTTGAACTCCAAAACCAATTCTTAGTCGTTTAAAGCTAACATACGAACAAAACGTTTGAAATTCAAATCATTCTCATTAACAAAGAAATGTTTATCTGACTGTGGGGAAAAACAAAATAAGTAAAAGTTTTTTTTTTCTTTATTTTAATAGGATATAAAACTTTTCATTTTAAACATTTCGATATCTGCATAAACAATATAAACCTTTTCTAGATAACTAAAATTCTTTTTCTTTCAGACAAGGCTTTTGAGATAACCCGTTGTCACTCATTTTTCGATGTTAGTGTGAACATATTGTTAAATATAAAAGTTAATAATAATTCCAGTATACAAATGTACTAATCAATATTATTTACCAGATACGCCCATGAAACTGACGGAAGGTACGAACTGGCACTCTGGTCGTGTGAAAACTTTTTATAAGGACGTATGGAATGATATATGTTATAACGGCAATGTATCTATAGATGAAGCTACTGCACGTATTGCATGTAGAACGATGGGTCTCAGTACAAGGTATAATAATGAATATTGCTTGCTGTAGTTAATTCACCCGATTAATTATTGCTTTTGTTTGTTTGTTTGTTTTGGGTTTAACGCCATTTTTCAACAGTATTTCAGTCATGTAACGGCGAGCAATTAACCTAACCAGAGTTGAAGTAATGACATAACGTAATTTATCCGGATATCGTAGAATAAAGCCTTGATTCGTCGTATGGAAATAAATTCATTTTATGAATTAATGGCAACCGGTTGGTAAATCTATTACAACAGCAAAGTTACTTTCTTCCTAAAGTTTTAATATGATACTTAAACATCTGAAATGTTAAGCAATTCAAGATGTGTCCTAAATCATCTTGAAATTCGCCGTTCTCCTTAATTGTATGCAAGTATCTCAAAAACAAGCCCATAGTCCTATACATTTTATTTACCATATTATAGGCCATGTGTTTGTTTACGACTGTGAAAATCTACATTGTATAAAAAAAAACTATTCGCGAACATATTATCAAAACTGGTGATATTTCGCTTAGACTTCCATTATGAAAACATGTGTGAAGTCAAAGTCTTTCAGATCAGTGCAGCAATAAGTCAAGCACACGACCCTATACATTGTACAAAATTTATATCGACATTAAAAACATATATAGCGCGACGACACAGAGCAAAATAACGCCAGAAATGACGTCATACATCCGTGGCTCTCCATTATCCAGTCCAGAAATTGTTCTGTGCAATGTCGTAACTATAAATAGTAGGGTATATAATGCATGTAAAGGTTTCATTTACACTTTTCATTCACGACACCGAGACTAGAGGAGAAGTTTTTATCTTCTAGCAATACTTCAATTTAGTTGGCTATTGTTTTGTATACTGTGAGGTTATTTATTCATTAATGTTGGTACATAATATGACAATGTTTCTACATTGACATTGATGACTAATAATTTCAGCAATAT
Organism: Mercenaria mercenaria; assembly: GCF_021730395.1. Taxonomy (NCBI): domain Eukaryota; kingdom Metazoa; phylum Mollusca; class Bivalvia; order Venerida; family Veneridae; genus Mercenaria; species Mercenaria mercenaria. The sequence continues at coordinate 2,425 of NW_026459850.1, forward strand.
CACGTTGTATAATGTAAGTGGAGGCAGTGAAAAATTTGTTAATGTAACCTGTAAAGGAACAGAAAAGGATATTGCACGTTGTCATATACAAAATGGCATGTGCCCGACAAATAAAAGACTCGGAGTAACCTGTGGTAAGTCAGTGGCAATTTTATGTGATCTTGTAACATTTTTAAATTGTTCATACTAGTAGTATGTTAAATAAAATACATCAATATATGTCTCTTTTTTAGTTAGTTCAGTAGAAAATAACATTTTCGTAATACATGTAGTATATCAAAATATTGAAACATTTGTAAAGAACAGAAAAGAAAGTTTTGACCATTGCCGAATGACATCGTTCATGTAACAATATCAGTACTAGTAATGAAATGTGCGGTCTTTTTCTTACAATTACAGTACTCCACGATTATTATTAAGTCCTAATTTATCAATATCAATACTATGATTAGTGTTTAATAATAAATTCAACAAGAATAATGACATTGTAAATAAAAATTACAAAATTTAATACTGAAAACTTTTATCATTTTCTTGGTTCGTTCTATGCATCAAAAGGATCTTTTCACAGATTTTAATAATTATCACAATGTTCAGCAATTTTTAAGTGCAGTGGTGCGGCGGCTGTAAAAAGTCTCCCTATACTTGGATTCAGTGATATTATATCTTCTTGTCCTTTCGGATCACGGAATCCATTCAGTATCTATCTAATAGAATTCCCTTAAGCCTGTGCTAGGGAGCTGGAAAGGTGTACTCATAAACACCTGCGTTGATTTTGCTTGGTTGCATTCTATGCTTCTAAAGGTTCTTTTTACAGATTGTATTAGTTTTTAAGTTTTGTGTTATGTTATCAATAAAAACTACAAAGTACAAAAATGTATATAATTTGTATTTAGAGAAATGTGGTCAACATGTTATATTTGTGGTGTACTGTAACATGCCATAGTAGATGGGTTTCGGCTAATATTTAAGACATTGTCTATCAGAAGTTAGATCTTGTCTTAAGTATTTCAGAGGAACAGAATGCATTCTGTAATAGAACCTGTTTAAATTCTCAGTGAATGCCTTTTCTGATCACACCATTAATGAGTACTTTCATAAATCTATTACTCCCTTTATAATTAAATTTTCACATAATGGTAATGTCTCGATTAGAGGACATTGTCCTGTCTGCTACCATTTCAATAGGAATTATATCTCAACTGAATCGTACTATTAATTAGTACCAATAATTTTGCAAATTTTCTTTTTGTTTAAATTTGATATTGTTATATCATGTACACATTTCTTCATTTTATAATCTCTACAGAGATAAAAAGAAAAGGGGGGACTCTACAGGCCGCCCAACACGACAAAACTAATAACATTGCCGGCTCGGTTTGACTGAGCCGATTAAATGACGGTTGTGGAAATGCATGCTACCATTCACATCCTATAGCCCCGGGTTGAGCGAGTGGTTAAGCATACAGTTTTATAATATCATCACTTCTGGTTAACTTGCCATTACTGTCTTTAACTGTGTAAATAATGAAAAAATACATCATATAATAAAATAATATTTGAATGTCATCACTGTATAAAAGTTCCCTCATTCGGCATATTAGATGCATAAATTTACATTAACATATTAAGAAAAAATAAGGAAGACAGTATGCATCAAAATGAAGGTTAGATATTTGATTTAATCACTGATTATGCTTGATGATTGTTACACACCGAAATTCAATTTCAGGTTGCTTCTAAAAATATAATTTAAATGTACCGTATGGGTCTTCCAATGTATTTTACTGACTAATCGTTTTGTTTTCAGTACAGTAATTAAAAGACAATGTACATCGTGTACCAAAACCTTTTTATGAAGATGTTATGTAAAATTCTCGGCCATGACAATTTTCAGCTGTGTTTCCCAAACTTATAAAAATAAATAATTGTTGAGGCATACCGCATGTTTCGTGTTAAGATCTTTTACAGTGAACGCTACCTTTATTCTGCTTGATTATGCTGGTTGGAACAAATTTAAGAATCTAAATCAGGTTATGTTTGTCATATAATCCTTGCCATTCATGGCGATTGCGTATGTAAGGCATTTTACTGGCGGCAATAACATTTTTCTTTTACTTCCTCTTACCAGTGTTTGCTCCCATCACCCCTACCCCGTCCGTCAGACTATCACACAAAATGGAATCCTGTGATAACAATGCAAGATATTTTGTTCATTAAACTAGTTTTGTCCATCGATAGACGTCAAACACGGGAATATGCACGTCTTCTTTAATTTTGTTCTTGTGAAACATTTGGTTGCTATGGTAAAATAGTAAAATATATGACAGAAAAGTGGCTGAATGGGATCGTATTGTAACTTAAAAGAACAAGATATTTTTTCATGAAACTTTATAAATTGACATATATAGAGATTATTTAAATCGTTTTATTTTTTCACATTGGTCTTTCTGTCTGTCTAACCGTAAGCCACTAAATATACATCTTTCTTCATGAAATCTGACTTATTGATGGCTATTTTGAAAAGTGCAGGTACTTCGATTTTAAATCAAATTGCACTGATTACGCGAACATGCTTGACCAAGATCGGTAGGTGAAAGGTCAAATTTATCCTTCATTTTTTGTGTCCGGAGCATAACTTAATAATCATTCAATGTACTGACTTCAATTTTGTACAGATTGTAGGAACTTGGGCTTAAGGTCAGATTCACATCAGGGTCTAATTTGTCCAACAAATTTTGTGTCCGGAGCATTACCTAGTAACAATTCACTCCTCCTCCTCCTTTGATCCAAAACTTCCAGCGTAGATTTGAGGAACTTTTGCTTAAAATGTTCTTAAACCAGCAGGATCTTTGTCTTGTTTTGAGAAGAAGCTTGTAATGCGCTGACCCTTTCTAACAACAGTTATCAACGTAACTGAAATATAGTCTTCCGAAAAATAATTGGTATTCCCACCGAAACAAATTTTAAGGTGGAATGCGCCCCATTTTTTCCGAATTTCGTCCTGAAATTTATACTGTACAAAATTCAGAATATATGCGATTGAGTACTGATTTTGTTTTGTCGCCATTTTGCTATTGTGTCAGAAACGTACCCCTGACGTCACTTTTTGTGCAACGCCCAGTTCCGAATACTCTTGGCATTTTTCCTTTCCTGCGCTCTGAATGTCATATTAATGAAAAATACAAACTAATTGTTACTTTGCATGCAGAAAATACTACTCAATGGTACAAAATTCAGCGAAATAAAATTGACGCTAAAGAAGTTAGAGACAATATTGTGACGTCAGAACGGAAGAACTCACATCAAGTTTTGCTACAAATTTTGTCTTTAAGTCTAATTTATAAAACATTGGCTCGATAAATGAACGTATAACTTTGTTATGTTGTTTCACAGTATGTTTACGTCTAGCAGACACATAAATACTTCACCGACTTTTATAATTCAATATTTGACGATATTTTACCCCCACCCCATTAACAAATGATACGCTAAATCTCGTTTTTTTATTAAAAAAATAATCTAAATAGTCGGCGAAGCTGCATAATAGTAGCAGTAAATCGGGAATGAATTGATGAAATGGATCGACATGAAAGTATTGAGAGACATAAGGGTAGTTTTGCTAAGAAAGTTTTAAAGAAAAGATCAGATTTTTAAAAACATGTAATAAAGTGAAACATTCATGTGATTACGGACATGTTTCGAAAAGAATATTTGTAGATATGAAATATCTTGTTGAGACATTTAATAAAGGGTGTAAATCATGTAAACGACATTTTGTATCTAAGGATATTATCGAAAAGAAAACTTATAAAGTTTGTTCAGAATGTGAACACGAAACTACAATTTCTACATCCAGGGCATCCGGAGAAACAGATAGGACTTTTACTAAATCTCCATACTCCGTAAATCTGCAAATGCTGAGAGTTTTTAACAGCTTTTCTAGTATTTACAACTTTATTAAGAGTTTGTTTCAGGTTCCCGCCAAGAATAAATTCTCTGCGTCGGACTCGCTACTTTATCGTCATCTGAAGATCTGTCTTTCAGGAATAAAGTCTCTTCATTGGACTAGCTACTCTACCTAGCTGTGACCTCTCTGTCTCTATCTCAGTCTCTTTGTCTCTCTGTCCGGTGGGGCTCAAACTCCGGAACTCTTGATCCAGAGGCGAACGCTCTTCCACTGAGCTATACTTGCACACGATTCCTCTTTCAATGAAGTAATTTTGTCTAATGGTAGAGCGTCCGCCTCGCGAAATCAATCGCCAGTCGTTTACCAAGGATGTGAAAAATGATACCAGATGCTCAGCGTAATCTCGCATGAATGAGATGTAGAGATTGCTGTATTGTTTCTTGACTCACCATAAATTAATTAGTGCAAAAAATAGTAATTTTATATCAGATAAAGGATCCGATATACTATTTTGTGCTGATAATACATGTAAAGTAGAGCAACCGTCTTACATGCGTGGATAAATATTTCTGGTAAAATCAGGCAAATCCTCAAATCATAAAATGGGTTAACTATAAAGGTTAATTTTGTAACAATTACAATATTGCGTAAACTAACGAAAACGCCCGAAAATATTAGCGAAGATTATTGAGTGACAGGTCAATACTTACGGACAATAGTATAAAATATATATTTTGTCAAAGGTGTTTTCCTTTCACCAGTACATGGCATCTGCAGTTCAGATCGAATGTATCGTGAAAATTTCTTATAATAAATACATCTCGTTTTTAACACGAACGTGAGTTGTGTAAGTTGAAAACACATTCTTTTTAATGCTTGCGTCATATAGCCTCAAACCATGTAGGGTAGGGGTAAAATTATATTATATTGCAAAAAATAGAAATCGGTGAACCCTAAGTATTTATGTGTCTGCTAAGGATACACATACTGTAAAACAACATACCAAAGTTATATATATTTTTATCGAGCCAAGTTTTCATAATTTGGATATAAAGGCAAAATTTGTAGCAAAACTTGATGTGAGTTTTTCCGTTCTGATGTCACAATATTGTTGGTGGGCCGGTGATTTAGTGGTAACACGCTTGACTGTCAATCCAGAGGTCCGGGGTTCGAATCCCGGTCCAGGCACTGGAAATTTCTCAGATGCTCTAAAGTGTCTCCCACCTAACTTAGAGGCCTTTACTGGTTCTTCCCAGAAAAGACGGCTTCGCGTGTATCGGTGCTATACACCGGGCACGTTAAAGAACCAGACTGTCTATTCGCAAAGAGCTAGGCTAAGTTAGCCGGACAAGTCTGTATCTAAAAAGGATTTCTCTCTATCTGTTCTGGGGCTTTATCTCACTCTGTCCCTCTGGTCAGATCGCTCTGTGTCAGTACTAGTAGAGGATGAATTTCGCGCCCTGTGTGGCTGCGTTTGCTATATGTAAAGCGCCTCTGAAGTGTTTCTTATGAAAAGGGCGCTATATAAATCCGGTATAATAATAACAATATCGTCTATGACGTTTTAAGCGTCAATTTTATTTCGCTGAATTTTATTTCATTCGTTTTTCTACTTACCACCAATAAATACTCTTTGGATTAATTTCATGTCTTTGGGTTCAAACTCGCTTAAATTTTAATGAGCGTCTATCAACAATGATCAAACCGAAAGTCACGTAGACGCTCAATAACCTTCATTCCTCAGTTTTAATTTTATGCACAAAGGGTTCAGTCGAATTTATATCCTCCAACATCGTTTGGACTTTTGTGTTTTGATGGCAGAGGCATCATTGCATTGTGATATGGAACGTTTCTCTTCCGATAGAGGTAAGGAAGATGACAATAAATCGTCGTCGTCGACGAAAAAACGTTCGTCAAGCAAAACGAAGAAAGATGACATTTCGGAATTATCGGATCGTTTAACTAACCAAGAACAACGTTTTTCGAGTTTGGAATCGAAAATGGACAGGTTGTTTTCACTTTTCTCGGCTAAGAAAGAAAATGTTTGCCAAGACGAGGCGTTTTGCGCAGCTCGTAGGCAAAATGACGCTCGTCCAGAGCTGTTTGGCAGGATTGAGGAGCAAAATGAAAGTACATTTTGTAGATTCTCACACTCTAGAGATGATGAGTTGTCTATTTATGTGGACAGTTCTGAAAAACGCCAGTGCGGTTTCTTGTCTACTCATTCAGTTTCTTCGGACGCCCAAGACATGGAGGGTAAGGAAGAAAAACAGAGGTTTGTGAAATATGTATCTTTACCGGAAGGGTAATGATGCTGTGACGGGTAAGTCCAAATCTAGTGTCGGTTTATACCTGGAAAAGAATCAGATTGACATACTTAGTGACTTGGCGTTCAGCATACCCTGAAAGAGTATCGTCGTACAGGGACAGTTACAGAAACGTTTTTCCTGTACATGAGGATTATGCTGAAATTTTTAAGGTTCCAGTCATAGATGAGACTGTAGAAACCTTATTGATAAACAGATATGGTCGTAGTGCAATGTTTGGTCGCATTCCTTCGCTACATTCTAAAAATATGAAAAGTTTTGAAACGCTTCCGTATTATGGCCAGTTGGCGTCTTGTATGGGCCTTACCTCTACTTGTTATATTCAGCGAGCACTAGGTACTTTGCTAGATACTTTACAGTCAAGTGAGCCAAATGTTGATCGGGCAGTTCAGACAGTGCGCGACATTTTTGCAATGTAAACAAACATTTTGGATCAGGTTGCACGGCTGGGGCTTTCCATCATTTAGTCAGAAGAAATGCTGCCTTGATTGAAACCGGTTTGAGTGACTATAACGAGTATTCTCACGCGGTTATGTCTCTGTCATTAACAGTAGAAGGGTTTTTGGAGCCAATTGATAAAAAAAAACTCAAGGAACAAAGTGAGTTGAATAAACATCTTGCCGATGTTTTACCCGAAACTCTGAAAAGACCTCAGAATTCTAACAACAAACGCATTCCTTATAAACAGGAAAACAAGTTCAAGACTGCTACAGCTTCTAAAGCGGTAAGTACTTTTTCTAAGTTGCAGACTAATAAGCGTGTTTGACAAAGAGCTAGCTGCAAAGTTTCCTCAGATACCAGTAGGAGGAAGATTAAAGTTTTTCATACAGAGTTGGGAAAAATAACAGACGACCAGTGGGTGTAAGACACAATTCAAAACGGTCTGAAGTTAGATTTTGTTCAAAAACCACCACGGCTGGGAATAAAAGAAACAAAGTACCCTCGTGGCGATGGATTCCATCAGGAATGAGGTGTCGAGAGTGATTAATAGAGAGTTTGAGATTTCAACCTTCGCCTTCCCCTTCAACGTCTCTTGCGAAGTTAACGTATGAAGTTCGATTAAAATTCCTTGAGATTTCAAACTTTAGAATGAACCTTACTTCTCTTAATCCGCCCATTCAATTTATCTGTAATTATGATCGTTTTTCTCGTGCATTTTGATATCAATTATCCGAAAGTGCAGGACTTTTACAAGAAGTTTTAAAAATGAAAATTAAATAAAAACATTTCAATTAACATAATCATCGCATGGATATTAGTGCGATTACAAAAAAAAAATGATTTTATATAAAATGATGTCAGTATACAATGCACGATTGTAAATTATACATGAGAGGAAAATAAAATGATAATCACATCAACGTATTCTATTGTTGATGGTGTTCTTGAAAGATGATGCAGTTAATATTTTTTAAACAAAAACACGAGACACCAACTACTACAAATGCATTTCTCGATATACTTTGAAGTTAAGTTAAATACAAAATGTATATGAGATAAAGCAAACACAAAAGGCTGTTGACTAGTATTTCATAGTTTTTCTTAAAGTTTTTTTTTTTACTTTGAATTGGTACTTTGTACATCGAATTCCTTAAAAGACGCGTTTTACTTGTAGACTGTACCTGTTGAAAATCTAACCTTTTAAAGGATATGTTGATAATATGAGCCAATATACACAATTTATGAATACATTTAACAAGCGATTTGAAACAAATGTAAGATACTCTCGTGATATGATACGTTTTGGCATCATGACACTCAGTTTGACTCTGTATAATGCCAAACTCTCAGACAGTTCAATATAATCGTGCCAAGTCACCATGTGTCTAGCGAAACAGTCAAGAACTGCTAGGTGGAGACGAAAATTGTCGCACAAAATAACATGTGGGCATATACACGTATTTGTTTGAATATACTATTTCATAAGTAAAGCATGTGCAGCAGATCAAGGAATTTTGATTAGAGGGACACCAACTTTAAAGAGGGGTCACCCATTCATGGGGGGGGGGGGGGGGGGGGGGGGGGGGGGGTAGTCATACCGAGTTTCAAGACCGATTTTCTTTATAAAATGTAAGAATCAAAGGGGGTTGACCCACAATGCCCCTCTGCCAGGCTCTGGGTCCGTGCATGTGAAGAATGGAGTTATCCCATACGGCTAACAGGAAACTTCTCGCATCATGATATCATAGATCTGAAATTGTCTGATACTTCAGAATTTTTTCTTCCTAGTACCATTTTATGTTTATAATTAAAACGCAGTTGTCTTATTAAGTGTCCGACAGAAACGGATTGATTTTATTTGGAAGTTAAAATAAAATGTTCCACCAAATGATAATCGCGTGTTATCATTTATTTTTCAAGTAAAATGACTGTCATGCCATGTGCCTCCATCCAGATTTCAGTCTTTGATACCGAGTATGTGGACAGAGTAGATGTACAAAGACTGAAGTTTTGACTTTCGTAATATCACATCTTCGGACGTTCAAAACTTCACTTCTTACGACAAAAAGGCCCATCTGGTATAATAAATACCGCCTGAGGACACAAATATGCCGTACAAGTTAAAGTTTGAACAAAATCTCAAAGTTTCTCAAAATCAGTTGATAACTTCATACTGGTTCAGTTCAATGTATTTAGTTAAAACCATTAGCCAAACAAAACTTCATTATTCTTATACTTATTGATCGTGTTTCGCATCAAATTTAGTCCAGTTATACATATGGATAATCGAATAACTTAATAAGCAGAATTCCTGAAACTAAGCTTTTTATTTCACATAGTTATAAAGCGAAGTCTTAGGCTTACTTGATATTACATGGAAAACTTTAGTAGCAACGTCTGATATAAATAAAATCGGTGACGTTTTACCCCAAATATATATGAGTGACGTTGAAGGGGAAGGCGAAGATTGAATCTCAAACTCTCTAATATTAGTTGTACAACTTCCTTCACAATCGACCTAAAATAAGTTATGTATAAACTAAAAGAAACAAAATTAAATCAAGAAAACATGCATCTTTTAAAACAAGAGGTTCAAAGTCTGTTAAGCAAAAATGCAATAGAAATGGTTCCCAAACATCATGCAAGAGCAGCTTTCTACAGTACGCTTTTTCTGGTTCCGAAAAAAACGGGAGATCTTCGGCCAGTCATAAATTTAAAACCTCTGAATCGGTATCTGAGAAAACTATATTTCAAGATGGATAATTTATCAAAGGTCATGGATCTGGTTCAGCCAGGAGATTGGGCGTTTGTTTTAGACATGGCAGATGCATACCTGCACATTCCAGTACATCCTCATTTCCGGAACTACCTTCGTTTATGTATAGAGGGCAACATTTACCAATTCAAAACTCTATGTTTCGGACCCGCTTGTGCTCTTCGGGTCTTCACGAAAATTTGCAGTGTAGTAGCAGCGTATCTGAGAATGCAAATTATCAGACTTGCTGCGTATATGGACGATTGGCTAGGCTTGAATGCATGTCGCCAAGAACTTCTGAAAAACAGACATACAGTTTTCAATCTCCTATTAGAACTGGGATTCGTGATCAATTTGAAAAAGTCCTGTTTAGTTCCGTCTCAGACAATAACCTACATAGGAGTGGTGTTCATCTCAGTCTGAGTCTAGTGTTTCCATCTCCAGATCGTTTGACCAAGATCAGAATAGCAATTTGCAGACTGAAATAGGAGCCTTCAACGGCCAGAGATTTCTTGCATTTACTAGGGTTGATGGCGTCCTTCATCGATCTTACGCCAAATGCCCGCCTATTTATGAGGCCGATACTATTACATCTACTTCATTTTTTGAGACCAAGAATAAATTCCCTAGAAACAGTAATTCCTTGTAATCAACATCTAGTGACTCATTTAGAGTTGTGGTCACAGGAAGCAAACATAAACAAGTGGAAATCAATTCAGAAATGGTCAAATTCTATGGTACTCACGACCGATGCGTCGAAACACGGTTACGGGGGTCATTTGACCAATATGATTCACTAAGGTGTTGGACGCCAGTAGAGAAAACTTGGCATATAAACATTCTGGAGATGGAAGCAATAATCAGAGTGATGAAATATTTTTTGCCTGTCCTATTGAATCAGAATATGTTAGTCAGATTTGACAATGTATCAGTGTGCCAATATCTGCACAAACAGGGGGGCATCAAGTCAATTCCTCCTTGTTACAAAACATGGGAACTGTGGCTGTTTGCTATACAGAACAATATTCAGTTGAGAGTAGCTCATTTAATTGGGACTCAACATGTTCTGGCAGACCAATTATCTCGAAAGACAATCAGACCGTCAGAATGGACACTGAACAATCAAGTCTTACACAAAATATTTGCTCTCTGGGGGACTCCAATGAAAGATCTGTTTGCATCAGGGGAAAAGCACAAACTTCCAATTTTTTGCACATGGCATTATCACCCCAGTGCACTAGCAATAGATGATCTGTCTGTACCCTGGGACAGAAAGATTGCATATGCTTACCCACCTCTATGCTTGATTCCGAAGGTGTTGGAGCATATGAAACAATTTCAGTGTCAAATAATACTGATAGCCCCTCATTGGCCACGTCGTCACTAGTACACAAGTTTACTTCAAATGTCAGTTGCTCCACCGAGGAGACTCCCACTTCAGGCGGATCTACTGTCACAACCCAAGACAAAAATATTTCACTCAGATCCCCAAATTTTCACTCTGACGGCTTGGTTGCTCTCGACCGAAATTTCAAAGATACGGGATGTTCAAGCCAGACTAGAAAATTGCTCATGGCATCCTGGAGAAAGGGAACTCAGTCCGATTATGTTAGCAAACTCAAAAGGTTCCATAGCTGGTGTAGTAAATGGAAAAAAGATCCCTATACTGCCTCTTAGTTGACTGTGCAGAATTTTTGACGCATTTGTATGATTCGGGGTTAAAGTATAGGACAATATCTGGATATAGGTCAATGCTGTCAGCAGTTGTTCATCCTGTAAATAATGTTCCTGTGGGCCAACATCCACACTTAATCAGGTTGCTTAAGGGCATTTTTATCTCCAGACCACCTGTTTCTAGATTGGTACCTGAATGGAATTTGTTGAAAGTCTTGAATATTGTGCAGAGATCCCCTTTTGAACCATTAAGAAAAGCCATACTCAAATATCGTACAATGAAATGTGTTTCTTGTAGCCATTACCACATTCAGGCGCTGCGCCGACCTTCAAGCATTGAGACTGGAAGAAGGCCGGGTGAATGTCCAAAATAAGGGTATCACGTTTCTCAGAACAGGCCTTTCCAAGAAAGACAGACCAGGACACTTTGGTGCTAGAATTTTTGTACCTTGTTTCAAGAAGAACAATAAATTGGATCTAAAACACTTTTATTGGTACTTAAAACAAACTGAGTGTTTCAGAGCTTCAGAAAATAATGAGGATGTTCCGAATTTATTCTTGAGTTATGTTGAACCACACAAACCTGTGTCCAGCAAGACAATTTCTAGATGGTTAGTTGAGACAATTAAAATGGCCTCTAAAGGTGAAAAAATTAAGGTCAAAGGTCACTCTACCAGGGCAATTGGACCTTCATGGGCATTATACAATGGAGCTGCAATGAAAACTATTTTAGAAGCAGCAGACTAGTCCAAGAAATCTACTTTTACTAAGTATTACATAAGAAACATGGACCTCTTTGATTTGGACTAGATCCAGAAAGACATTATTGGTAATTGTTTTTAAGTTTTATGCGAATCGTGAACAAGGAAGTTTGTTTATTTTTTGTGTATTAAATAGTCAGGTAGACTATTGAACATTATAATGTACAGTATGGTTTCTATTAGAAGTTGATGTACAGTTTAAGAAAAGAATCTTCACAGTGGACCCTGTGCTGTATATAGATTGTGTTACTGTTTAATATGAAGATATATGTAGGGTAAAAGGGAGAAAACATCCCACCACCATAGGTAAGAGCTTTGGAATCTATCCAAATAGTATTTATTGGTGGTAAGTAGAAAAACGAATGAAATAAAATTGAAAAAATTGATTTTTAAGTTGTAATTTTATAAAGAGTTTTTTTCTACTTACCACCACAGTTACCCACCCAACCTCCCCTCAGTTTTCTAAATTAGGTTATTTAGAACATAAAATTAAAACTGAGGAATGAAGGTTACTGAGCGTCTACGTGACTTCCGGTTTGATCATAGTTGATAGACGTTCATTAAAATTTAAGCGAGTTTGAACCCAAAGACATGCAATTAATCCAAATAGTATTTATTGCTAGTCAGTAGAAAATCTCTTTATGAAATTACAACTTGAAAGTCAAATTTTTCAATTTTGTAACATTGAATAGCATTTTCTGCATGCAAAGTAACAATTATTTTGTATATTTCAATTATATGACATTCAGAGTGCAAGAAAGGAAACATGCCAAGAACATTCGGAACTGGGCGTTGCACTAAAAGTGACGTCAAGAGCCATATTTCTGACTCAATATCCAAAAACTCGAACAATATGGCGACAAGATAAAATCGGAACTCAGTTGCATATATCCTGAATTTTGTACAGTGTAAATTTCAAACCATTACTTCGTGTGACCGATATTCCTGTGCATGATACAGTATATCCTGTATCCCTTTCAACATCTTGTTAATTATGCTCTAAATATTTTTCCAAGATGTAAATGATATAGGGTAGTAGTCAGCTCTTGAATTTACTATGAACATTAATTGCAGCAAGCGTTCATATCCATTCCTGTAGTTCTATCGAAGGAAATATTCTTTATTTATGTTACAATACCAAATAAAGCTATTCTTACTATGAAAATATGACTCAGGTTGTTGGGCATTCGTTAACATTTGAAATTTCGAACTTTATATGACCTAACATGTTTTAACGACGATTGCGAAAAACCAAATTCTGGACACAGAATTATATCTTGAATGTATGATTATAATCATCATAAAGGATCTCTACCACACTTTCAACCTGTACGTAAGGATATTTGTTTCAGACACTGGTATAAAACTTCAGTATGGCAGAACTGACTACATGGGAGTTGTATCCATACATCTACAAGACAGATATAGGCTGGTACGACATATAGAAGACAGTGTTACAGCAGCGGTTGTCTGCAGAACTTTGGGATACAATTTTACAAGGTTGTCTTTGTTTGATTTTAGCATATAAAATGGATTGAAGGATAAACAAAATAATATTTATGTTACACTATCAAGAGTGACGTTGAAATTTTCCAGGGACACTATAGGCTATTGTTTCGGTTTTTCGTGTTTTTGTTTTATTTCTTTTTTTCAAATGATAGTAAAACGTATTGTTCCCTACTGGTAATAATATGTTTTAAACGCATATTGGGATGTTAACATGACAGTAAAGTTGGTAGGCAGTTGGTAGTTGGTAGTTGAACATTCGAATAACCAACTACTTACTAGTTGCCAGTTGGTTATTCAAAATGTATAAGCAAGTCTGATTACCTTTTAAAACATAATGATAAAAAAATCATTTTAATCCATCTTTTGTTCTTTAATATTAATCTTCATTTCTTAAAATGCATTCAGCAGTCTCAAAAAGTACCTTGAGAGCCAGTTGCCAATTCGCGATATGTTTCAGAAAAGCTTTTTTTCAGTCACAAATGGATAAAATTATTCCATATGACATTTTATATCGTTTTTCATATCAATATCTGACACTTTCAACATAAAGACCAGTCTTGGAAACCTAAGGAGAACCAGTTGCCAATTCGCGTGCAAAATACCAACTCCCTACGGTAGGCAGTTGGTCATTCGACATTTAACAGACAGTCATAGTTTTGGTCGAAATGATAAAAAGTCAATCTAGTCTTTTTTCGTTCTTTAAAAGTTAATTTTTATTCCTTCAATGCATTCAACAGTCTCAAAATGCACCAGGAGAGCCAGTTGCCAATTCGCGATATGTTTCAGAAAAGCCGATTTTTCAGACCATATGAATAAAATAATTCAAATTTACAAAATATTTTGTTCTTCCTATCAAAAATCCGACACTTTCAGCGTATAGGTCCGCCCTTGGAAACACTCAGGAAAGCCAGTTGCCAATTCGCGTGCGAATAACCAATTGCCTACTGGTAGGCAGTTGGTTATTCAACATTTTACAGACAGTCTTTAGTTTTGGTCGAAAATGAAAAAAAAATCAATCTAGTCCTTGTTTCGTTTTTTAATTTAATATGTATTCCTTTAAAGCATTCAACAGTCTAAAAATTTGCACCGGGGAGCCATTGCCAATTCGCGAAATTTTTCAAAAAAGCCGATTTTCAGACACATATGAAAAAAATAATTCAAATTTACATATATTTTGTTTTTTTCGTATCAATATCCGACACTTTCAACGTATAGATCCGTCTTGGAAACAATCAGGGGCCAGTTGCCAAATCGCGTGCGAATAACCAACTGCCTACTGGTAGGCATTTTGGTTATTCAACATTTTACAGACAGTAAATAGTTTGGTCGAAAATGATAAAAAAAAATCAATCTAGCCCTTGTTTCGTTTTTTAATGTTAATATGAATTCCTTTAAATGCATTCAACATCTAAAAAATGCACCAGGAGAGCCAGTTGCCAATTTGCGATATGTTTCAGAAAAAGCCGATTTCAGACCATATGAATAAAAAATTCAAATTTACATATATTTTGTTCTTTCGTATCAAACCGACACTTTCAAGTAAGGTCAGTCTTGGAAACAATTAGGAGAGCCAGTTGCCAATTCGCGTGCGAATAACCAACTGCCTACTGGTAGGCAGTTGGTTTTTATTCGACATTTTACTGACAGTCATTGTTTTGGTAAAAACAAAAAATATTCATCAAACCCCTTTGTTTTGTTGTTGTTTTTATTTAGTAATTTTTTCTTAATATGCATCAACAGTCTCAAAATGCACCAGGAGAGCCAGTTGCCAATTCGCGATATTTTTCAGAAAAGCCGATTTTTCAGACACATATGAATAAAATAATCAATTTTACATATATTTTGTTCTTTCATATCATTACCCGACACTTTCAACGTATGGGTTTCAGTCTTGGAAAACAATCAGGAGAGCCAGTTTCCCAAATTCGCGTGCAAATAACCAACTGCCTATTTGGGTAGGCAGTTGGTTATTCAACATCTACAGACAGTCATAATTTTGGTCGAAAATGAAAAAAAGATCATTTTCTAGTCCTTTTTTTCGTTCTTTAATGTTAATATTTATTCCTTTAAATGCATTCAACATCTAAAATTGCACCAGGAAGCCAGTTGCCAATTCGCGATATGTTTCAGAAAACCCGATTTTTCAGACACATACGCATAAAATAATTCAATTTACATATATTTTGTTCTTTCGTATCAAATTTCCGACACTTTAAACGAATGGGTCCGTCTTGGAAACATTCAAGAGAGCCAGTTGGCCAATTCGCGGCGAATAACCAACTGCCTACTGGTAGGCAGTTGGTTATCGACATTTTTACTGACAGTCATTGTTTGGTCGAAAACGATAAAAAAAATCAATCTAGTCCTTGTTTCGTTTTTTAAATTTTAATATGATTCCTTTAAATGCATTCAACAGTCCAAAATGGCCAGGAGAGCCTTCCCCAATTGCGAATTTTAAAAGAAAAGCCAAATTTTTCAGGCACATATGAATAAAAAATTCAAATTACATATATTTTGTTCTTTTGTATCAATATCCGACACTTTTCAACGTATAGATCCGTCTTGAAACAATCAGAGACCCAGTTGCCAATTCGCTTGCGAATAACCAACTGCCTACGGGTAGGCAGTTGTTTAAATTAAATATTTACAGACAGTCATAGTTTTGGTCGAAAATGAAAAAAAAAATTCAATCTAGTCCTTGTTTCGTTTTTTAATGTTAATATGTATTCCTTTAAATGCATAAACCCAGTCTCAAAATGCACCAGGAGAGCAGTTGCTAATTCGCGATATGTTTCAGAAAAGCCGATTTTTCAGACACAAAATGAATAAAAAATCAAATTACATATATTTTGTTCTTTTCGTAAAATATCCGACACTTTCAACGTATAGGTCAGTCTTGGAACAATCGGGAGAGCCAGTTCCAATTCGCGTGCGAATAACCAACGCCTACGGGTAGGCAGTTGGTTTATTCGACATTTTACTGACAGTCATTGTTTTGGTAGAACATGATAAAAATTCATTCTAACCCTTGTTTTGTTGTTGTTTTATTTAGTTTTTATTTTTTTAAAAATGCATCAACAGTCTCAAAATGCACCAGAGAGCCAGTTGTAAATTTCGCGATAATGTTTCAGAAAAGCCTATTTTCAGACACATATTTAAAAAATAATTAAATTTTACAATATTTTGTTCTTTTGTATCATTACCCGACACTTTCAACGTATATGTCAGTCTTGGAAACAATCAAGAGAGCCATTGCCAAATTCGCGTGCGAATAACCAACTGCCTACTGGTAGGCATTGGTTATTCAACATTTACAGACAGTCATAGTTTGGTCGAAAATGATAAAAAAATTCTGTCTAGCCCTTTGGGTTTCGTTCTTTAATGTAAATTTATTCCTTAAATGCATTCAAGTCTAAAATGCACCAGGAAGCCAGTTGCCAATTCGCGATATGTTTCAGAAAAGCCTTTTTTTCAGACACATAAGAATAAAATAATTCAATTTCATATATTTTGTTTTTTGAAACCCATTACCGCCCACTTTCAACGTAATAGGTCAGTCTTGGAAACAATCAGGAGAGCCATTTTGCCAATTCGCGTGCGAATAACCAACTGCCTACTGGTAGGCAGTTGGTTATTCAACATTTTACAGACAGTCATAGTTTTGGTCGAAAATGAGAAAAAAAATCAATTTAGTCCTTGTTTCGTTTTTTTAATGTTAATTTTAAATTCCTTTAAATGCTTTCCCAAACAGCCAAAATGTACCAGGAGAGCCAGTTGCCAATTCGCGATAATGTTCAGAAAAGCCGATTTTCAGACACATATGAATAAAATAATTCAAATTTACATATATTTTTTTCTTTTCGTATCATAACCGACACTTTAAAACGTATATGTCAGTCTTGGAAACAATCAGGAAGCCAGTTGCCAATTCGCGTGCGAATAACCAACTGCCTACGGGTAGGCATTTGGTTATTCAAAATTTTACAGACAGTCATATTTTTGGTCGAAAATGATAAAAAAATCAGTTAGTCCTTGTTTCGTTCTTTAATTTTAAAAATTTTTTCCTTTTAAAATGCAATCAACAGTCTCAAAGCACCAGGAGAGCCAGTTGCCAATTCGCGATATGTTTCAGAAAAGCCGTTTTTTTTCAGACACAAAACGCATAAAATAATTCAATTTTACATAAAATTTGTTCTTTCGTATCGATTTCCGACACTTTCAACGTATGGGTCCGTCTTGGAAACATTCAAAGAGCCCGTTGCCAATTCGCGTGCGAATAACCAACTGCCTACTGGTAGGCAGTTGGTTATTCGGCTTTTTAAACTGACAGTCATGTTTTGGTCGAAATGATAAAAAAAATCAATCTAGTCCTTGTTTCGTTTTTAATGTAATAGGTATTCCTTTAAATGCATTCAACTGTCTCAAAAGCACCAGGAGAGCCATTTGGGCCAATTCGCGATATGTTCAGAAAAGCCGATTTTTCAGACCATATGAATAAAATAATTCAAATTTACATATATTTGTTCTTTCATATCACTTATCCGACACTTCCAACGTAAGATCCGTCTTGGATACAATCAGAGAGGCCAGTTTGCCAATTCGCGTGCAAAATAACCAACTGCCACTGGTAGGCAGTTGGTTATTCAACATTTTACAGACAGTCATAGTTTTGGTCGAAAATGAAAAAAAAAATAAATTTTAGTCCTTGTTTCGTTTTTTAATTTTTAATATGTTTTCCTTAAAATGCATAAAACAGTCTCAAAATGCAGCAGGAGAGCCAGCTGCCAATTCGCGATAAGTTTCAGAAAAGCCGATTTTTCAGACACATATGAATAAAATAATTCAAATTTACATATATTTTGTTCTTTCGTATCACTATCCGACACTTTCAACGTATGGTCAGTCTTGGAAACAATCAGGAGAGCCAGTTGCCAATTCGCGTGCGAATAACCAACTGCCTACGGTAGGCAGTTGGTTATTCGACATTTACTGACAGTCTTTGTTTTGGTAGAACATGATAAAATATTCATTCTAAACCCTTTTTTGTTGTTGTTTTATGTTAGTATTTATTCTTTTAAATGCATTCAACAGTCTCAAAATCCCACCGGGAGAGCCAGTTGTCAATTCGCGATATGTTTCAGAAAAGCCTGTTTTTCAGACACATATTGATAAAAAATTCAATTTTTAAAAATCAACTTTACAATATTTTGTTCTTTTGTATCATTACCCGACACTTTCAACGTATGGGTCAGCTTGGAAACAATGGGGGAAAAACCAGTTGCCAATTCGCGTGCAAATAACCAACTGCCTACTGGTAGGCAGTTGGTTATTCAACATTTACAGACAGTCATAGTTTTGGTCGAAAATGATAAAAAAGTCAATCTAGTCCGTTTCGTTCTTTAATGTTAATATATTTATTCCTTTAAATGCATTCAACAGTCTCAAAATGCACCGGGAGAGCCAGTTGCCAATTCGCGATATATTTCAGAAAATCCTTTTTTCAGACACATATGCATAAAAAATTCAAATTACATAATTTTGTTCTTTTTCATATCAATATCCGACACTTTCAACGTATAGGTCAGTTTTGGAAATACTCAGGAAAGCCAGTGCCAATTCGCGTGCGAAAACCAACTGCCTACGGTAGGCAGGGGTTAATTGAACATTTCCCAGACAGTCAGTGTTTAGGTCGAAAATGATAAATAAATCATTCTTATTCGTTTTCTTGTTTTGGTTCTTAAATGTTATTTTTTATCTTTAAAAACATAAAAAAAAGACAACAACAAAAAAACAATTCATTTTAGGCCTTAAAAATGGCATCAACAATCTTACTGCTACCTGTCGCGTCACAAAATCGCCCTATTTAATATACCGCACTATTGTGGTTCATATACGACAAAGGTTAGGGTTAGGTTTAACATGGGTTTTACTAGTGTACATTCATTGTATGCGTAAACCAATGCGTGAGATTTAATCCGACTACAAGTAGGTAGTTGTTTTATTTTTGCACGCCACAGGCCTCCTGAATGTTTCCCCAAATGAAGTGCAGATATTGATGTGTAAGTACAAACTAAATATTAAATGATATCTAATAAAAATGAATACTCTATGACTTCGACCAAAAATAGTGAATTTTGACAAATATAAAAAAAACCAACTGCATACCAATTAAATATATTCACATGGCAGCAAGTCACCAATGAAAATCCTCGGGGAAAACAAAGCTGCAGGTCAAGTTCAATTACACCGTTCATGAGATCGAGTTTCAAGAATTTCAAGTCAAAAATCAAGCTGGACGGGGAATCTTAGGTCATAAATCGGTTGTTGCAATGGGGATATTACGCATCGGAATTTAAACAATGTGCAGAGTTCATCAGAGCTGAACATCTGACTGGGGTAAAATGCCTAAGTTCATTTCAGGACAGGTGTTCAAAGGCATTGTAAAATGAAAGATTTTCAGTTAAAGGCCGACCAAACCAGTTGCTCAACCCACGAGAAAAAAAAACCTTCCAAATTGGAAAAAAATGTTGAAAACGGAAAAAAGAAAACAAAAGGATAAAAAAACCCAAAAAACTGGTCTTCCTGATAAATGCCGAAAAACAAAACTGTTAGTAGAATTTGTATTCTCATATTGCTAAATCCAGCAATATGTAGACTACAAAAGAGAAAAGGGGGTTGTATATTTTTCTTTGATTATTAAAAGAATCAGTTTTTTGTTGTATGTATAGAAATTGTAAACAAATCTAAATATGCAACACTCATTTGTACGTCTGTTTCATTTTTAAAACCATAATTTAAATGTAATTTAAATTCACAAGATTTTGGTTATTGCTTTGATATTTTCAATAAACTAAATAGTCGAGTTGAGGTGTTTCAAATTCATGATTTATATATAGATCTACTATATCAAAAATGAGCCGCGCCAGGGAAGAAAACCAACATTGTGGTATGCGACCAGCATTGGATCCAACCAGCCTTGCGCACCGCGCAGTCTGGTCAGGATCCATGCTGTCGCTAACGGTTTCCTCAAATGCAATGACTTTGAAAGTGACAGCTACTTGGATCCTGACCAGACTGTGCAAATGCGCAGGCTGGTCTGGGTCCATGCTGGTCGCAAAAACACTAGGTGGTTTCTCATGGTACAGCTCATAACAATGTTTTGTTTTACACATTCCTTCTAAAATTTTTTCCACACGTCCAGTGTAATTACCCAAAATTGACCACTGCCGTAAACTATAGTCCCGCTGCTGAGTGTTTAAAGTCCATTTTATTGGGCTTGGGAGTAATATTAATGACATGCAACGTCTTAGCAGTCTAGGACCTGTATAGATGGGGAAATGCACTTCCACCCTTTGACCTATTTAACACAAAGACATAACTACCTATATAATGAACAATCCACTACCATAATGACATAATGATTATATTAACAAATATCCTCTTTATATAATATAATAACGACTCTATTATACGGCATCGCAAGCTTTGTATGAGGATTTAGGGACCGTTTTCTTCTTTTTAAAAAAGTATCCGCTTTATATAAAAAAGTACTTACTTTATGTAATGGTATTTGAACGAACTCCATGTAAAGAAATATGTATTATATATAAGGATAAACCATTTAATATAAAAAAGTTTGCACTTTAAATAATGCCAAATATGCAAGCATTTCTTTGTTGCATAATAAAATTTCAGTTGCTATTGAAAATTTTCTTTTTTTGTTGCTTCTATATAAAGGAAAACGTGTTATTGATAAGCAACCCAAAACTGAATTTTCATCCGGCCGATGCATGGGGGTGTAATATTGATATTGCCAACCCGGAAAAACTTTTTTTTTTCACCCTCAGCCGAAAGCAGTGAGGGTGTAATGTATTGTCAACCCAAAAAACCTGTATTTCCACCCTCAGCCGATGCAGTGAGGGTGTTTTTAATGCAACCCAAAACTGTATTTTCACCCTCAGCCGATGCAGTGAGGGTGTTATTGATATTGTCAACCCGAAAACTGTATTTTCTTCCTCAGCTGATGCAGTGAAGTGTTATTGATATTGTCAACCCGAAAATTGTATTTTCCACCCCACCGATGCCCGTGAGGGTTTATTGATATTGTCAACCCAAAACTGTATTTTCTTCCCCAGCTGATCATGAAGGTGTTATTGATATTGTCAACCCGAAAATTGTATTTCACCCTCACCGAGCAGTGAAAGGGTAAATTTATATTGTCAACCCGAAAGCTGTATTTTCACCCCTGCCGATGCAGTGAGGGTTTATTGATATTGTCAACCCCCCAAACTGTATTTTCTTCCTCAGCTGATGCAGTGAAGGGGTTATTGATATTGTCAACCCCGAAAATTGTAATTTCACCCTCCCGCCGATGCAGTGAATGTTGTTATTGATATTGTCAACCCAAAAACTGTATTTTTACCCTGAGCCGATGCAGTGAGGGTGTTTATTGATATGTCAACCCGAAAACTGTATTTTCACCCTGAGCCGATGCAATGATTGTTATTGAAATGTCAACCCAAAACGTATTTAAAACCGGCCGAAATAACAATAAAACACTCACGGCATGTATTATTTAAATAAATATGGGCTTTAAATGAACCACAGTTTTTCTAGCCCTAGTAAATTTTTTATTTAGCTATATTAAGCTCGTCATTCCCCTTAGGTAAAATGACAAATCTTTAATGTGGCTAGGAATACATTTTCAACTAATAATATATGTTTCAATTTGAATGCTCTATATATGTAGCTTCTCTTAAAATCTGGGCCCAAATTAACGTTTTTCAAATTCTTTTTCCCATTTAAATAAAAAAAAATATTAAAAATTTTCCAGTTCCTTAAACCCGGCGCAATAATCAATCATGTAATTTTTCCTATGCATTTATGTTTGTTTCCGCTGGCCAGGGGTTGAACTCTTTATTAAGGCGAACTTTCATAGCATAATACATACTTTCTTTCCCTACATCGTTTGGTTTTTACTATATAGTACTACAAGGGCAAAAATCCATATGAAAATGAAAGCTGAAAAAAGCCAACAAGTTGGATTTTTGTTCGTTCCGCGCGCCAAATCCATTAAAAATTAACCGTCTTAGGCCATACTCTTGGCGAAAAACAAAGATTTCAGCACACGTAACAAAATCGTTTTTGGTGGTTTGGGAGATTTAAGCTTAAAGTGGAAATTTTTAGCTCCCTTCGCTAGGCATGTCTACATTAGTATTGCTAGTTTTAACAAAGGAGAGTACCGAGCAAAACAGTCACGAGAAACATTTTTCTTGTATAATACACATAAATAAACAAGATTCAGACCCCCCTGTCCCTCCAACAAAAATAAAATCCACAGCAATTTTAAAAATCTATCAACAAAAGTATTTCCACATTATAACAATGTTAATGCTCTTGAATCTTACCCCAATATTATCAAAATATATTAACTAAGTCTGTGCATTAGTATCAAAAATTTTTCATGAGCCAAAAAGAAAATAAAATTAAAAGAAAGCAAGTTTTTTCAAAAGGCTGCAAACAGAAAAATGCATTTCTCACATGTATTTAAATCTTGGTTTTTGCAGTTTATTAGACAAAATAGAATCTGAAAGTACAATTTAAATAGAAATATAAATATTCAGATAAAAAAAAGTATCAAATATCAGTGCTTAATTAGAAAATACAAAACGCATAAGATGTATATAAATATAAACACTTACCTTTCATTGCGACATTATGCCCGAAACACATTCAAGCTGTAACAATACGTGTTCAGATCAAAATCATCCAAACAAAACATCACAATATCATAATTGTGACGTCCTGTGACCCCGTAACTCTACAGGGGTCGGAATTTTACTGCTAGGTGATAAGTTAATTGTTTAAAAGTAGGCATGACCCCTAATTAGTTCTAGTAGTTTGTCAGTTCAAAAATTTAAATTTCAAAACGTGAATTTGAAGCTAATGTTAATTTTATAAACGAGATGTTGAATAACCAACTGCGCAATGCGAATTGGCAACTGGCTCCCTTAATTTTCCCAAGACTGGTCTACTTGGTGAAAATGTTTGATATTGAAAAAAAAAGATAACAATAATTAAAACAAATTTTTGTATTTTATGTGTGTAAAAAAAGATTTTTTTGAAAAATGTTGCGAAAATTTGGGACTGGCTCCCTCCCCTGCCTTCAAAGACAAATGAATGCATAGATATTAATAAATAAAAAAATACTTAAAAGACGACATTTTTATCATTTTAGACTAAAAATGGACTTTCTTGGGAAAGTCGATTTACTAACTTTCTACCAGTAGGCATTGGTAATTTACAAGCGAATTGGCAACTGACATACCATGGGGTTCCTAGATCTATCTACTTTTTGAAAATATTTGATACTGAAAGAACAAAAAATATGTAATTATATGAATTATTTAGCAATGTGTCTGAAAAAAACGCTTCTCTGAAACATACGCGAATTGGCAACTGGCTCCCTGGTGAATTTTCAGACGTTGAATGCATTTAAAGAATAAATACAAACATAAAAGAAAAAAACAAGGGTTAGAAAGATTTTTTTATCATGTTCTACCAAAACAATGACTGCAGTTAAAATGTCGAATAACCAACTGCCTACCATAGGCAGTTGGTTATTCGCACGCGAATTGGCAACTGGCTCTCCTGAGTGTTTTCAAGCCTGACCTAATACTTGAAAGGTCGGATATGGATACGAAAGAACAAAATATATGTAAAATTGAATTATTTTATTCATATGTGTCTGAAAAAAGGGCTTTTCTAAACATAACGCGATTGCCAACTGGCTCTCCTGGTGCATTTTGAGACTTTGAATGCATTTAAAGGGAAAAAAAATTTAAAATTAAAGAACAAAACAAGGATAAAAATGAATTATTTATCATTTCGACCTAAACACAGACGCAGTAAAATGTCGAATATCTAACTGCCTACCAGTGGGCAGTGGTTTTTCGCACGCGAATTGGCAACTGGCTCTCCTGAGTTTTTCCAAACTGACCCATACTTCACAGTGTCGGGTATTGATATGAAAGAACAAAATATATGTAAAACTGAATTATTTTATGCATATGTGTCTGAAAAATCGGCTTTTCTGAAACATATCGCGAAATTGGCAACTGGGTCTCCTGGTGCATTTTGAGACTGTTTGGGGGCATTGAAAGGAATGAATATTAACAATTAAGAACGAAACAAGACTAGATTGATTTTTTTTTATCATTTTCGACCAAATATATGACTGTCTGTAAAATGTCGAATAACCAACTGCCAAACCCGTATGCAGTTGGTTATTCGCACGCGAATTGGCAACTGGCCTCCTTTGTTTTTCAAGCCTGACCTATACTTGGAAGTGTCGGATATTGAACAAAGAACAAAAAATATGTAAAATTGAATTATTTTATTTATATGTGTCTGAAAATCGGCTTTTCTGAAACTATCGCGAATTGGCAACTGGCTCTCCTGGGAATTTTGAGACTCTTGAATGCATTGAAAGGAATAAATATAACATTAAAGAACGAAAAAAAGGACTGATTGATTTTTTTCTCATTTTCGACCAAACTAGACTGCTGTAAATGTCCGAATAACCAACTGCCTACCAGTAGGCATTGGTTATTCGCATGCGAGATTGGCAACTGGCTCTCCTGAGTGTTTCCAAACTGACCCTAACGTTTAAATGTCGGATATTCATACGAAATAACAAAATATAATTTAAAAATTGAATTATTTTTTTCATTTTGTTTTCGAAAATCGGCTTTTCTGAAACATATCGCGAATTTGGGAACTGGCTGCCTGGTGGGGTTTTACGACTGTTGAATGCTTTGAAAAAATAAATACTAACATAAAAAAAACAAAACAAGGGTTAGAATGAATTTTTATCATGTTCAAAACCAAAACTATGACTGTCTTTTAAAAGCGAATAACCAACTCCTACCAGTAGGCAGTTGGTTATCGCACGCGAATTGGCACTGGCTCCCTGAGTGTTTCCAAGACTGACCTATACGTTGGAAGGTCCCGATATGAACGAAAGAACAAAAAATATGTAAAGTTGATAAAATTTAATTTTTATTCATATTTGTCTAAAAAATCGGCTTTTCTAAAACATACGCGAATTGGCAACTGGGTCCCTGGTGAATTTTGAGACTGTTGAATGCATTTGAGAAAAAATACTAACTAAAAGAACAAAACCAGGTAAGAATGATTTTTTTATCATGTTTTCTACCAAAACCCAAAAAACTGTCTGTATAATGTCGAATAACCAACTGCCTACCAGTAGGCAGTTGGTTATTCGCATGCGAATTTGGGAACTGGCACTCCTGGGTGTTTCCAAGACTGACCTATACGTTGAAAGTGTCGGATGATTATGAAAGAACAAAAATATGTAAATATGAATTATTTTTTTCATTTGTGTCTAAAAATCGGCTTTTCTGAAACATATCCGATTGGCAACTTGCTGTCCTGGTGCGTTTTACGACTGTTGATGGATTGAAAGAATAAATACTAACATAAAAGAACAAAACAAGGGTTAGAATGAATTTTTATCATGTTCTACCAAAACTATGACTGTCAGTAAAATGTCGAATAACCAACTGCCTACCAGTAAAGGCATTGGTTTTTCGCACGCGAAAATTGGCAACTGGCCTCCTGAGTGTTTCCAAGACTGACCTATACGTGGAAATTCTGATAAATTTAATGAAAGAACAAAATATCTGTAAAATTGAATTATTTATGCATAGTGTCTGAAAAAATCGGGCTTTTCTGAAAAATATCGCGAATTGGCCCAAAATGGCTCTCCTGGTGCATTTTGAGACGTTGAATGCAAATTTTAAAAGGGAAAAATACAACATTAAAGAACGAAACAAGGACTAGAATTTATTTTTTTTATTCATTTTCGACAAAAACTTTGACTGTCTGTAAAATGTACCATAGGCAGTTGGTTTATTCGCACGCGAATTGGCAACTGGGTCTCCTGATTGTTTCCAAGACTGACCTAAACGTTGAAAGTTCGGGAATTATACAAAAGAATGAAAAATAAGTAAAATTGAATTATTTTATTTTATATGTGTCTGAAAAACGGCTTTTCTGAAACATAATCGCGAATTGCCAACTGGCTCTCCCGTTTCTTTTGAGACTGCTGAATGCATTTAAAGAAATAATATTATCATAAAGAACAAAACAAGGTTTAGAAAAAATAAAATTTTTATCATGTTTTACCAAAAACTGACTGTAAAAGTAAAAAAAAAATTTCGAATAACCAACTGCCAAACCCGTAGGGAGTTGGTTATTCGCATGCGAGTTTCAACTGGCTCTACGAGTGTTTTTCCCAAAACTGATCTTTAAAGTTGAAAGGTCGGTATTGATAAAGAAAGACCAAATAAAAGTCATATTTGTATGATTTTAACCATTGTGACTGAAAAAAGAAGCTTTTCTGAACATATCGCGAATTGGCAACTGGCTCTCAAGGTATTTTTGAGACTGCTGAATGCATTTTAAGAAATGAAGATTAATATTAAAAACAAAACATGGATAAGAAAAGAATTTTCTCAATTTTGTTTAAAAAAATAAAACAGACTTGCTTAACATTTTGAATAAAACCCAAATGGCAACTAGTACGTAAATTGTTTTTCGAAGTTCCCCAACTACCAAACTACCAACTGCCCTACCCAACTTTACTGTCATGATGTTAACGTGACTTTAACTTCAATTCAGACACCCGGAAGTTCAAATGATTGATGACTTTGCAGTTGCAATAGGAACACCCAGTTTTTGTACAAAAAAGCCATAGAACGAGTTGTTTGTGAAGGGCACGAGTCTGATGTGATCGACTGTAAAGATAGTTATTGGCGCATTTCTGGCAGCAATTGTATTTATGTAGAAAACGGAGTAAACTGTCGTAAGTATTTAACTTACAGCGCTATGTTATTCGTATTTATCTTTATACCTTAGTGAGTAATATGAGCAAGGTCAAAAATCCAACAGCCATTATCAAAGTAAGCTGCCTCCAACACAGTACGCAAAAATATGGATACGAACAGATGTATACACAAACACAAATACATGACATAATAAAAAGCTGTGATACTTACCCAAATACACCGTCAAGCCTGGTTGCGTTAGGCAAGACAGCATCTTAGACTAACACGAACTGACTGGGCAGAAATTCTCTATGTTGGCGAGACACTTGTTACATTAAGTGATGGCGACGGAGGTAAGTGAATCTACCTTTTAAAGCCAACAGGTTCGATGGCGGATCCATTATAGTGAGGGAGGGCATCTCGATACAAGCTAAAAACTAATGTCTAACCTTAATGCCTTAAGTTTAGCTCAGGGCAATGACACAAGACAAGAGCGAACTAATAAATGCTACACGATAAAAACATTCGAGTACTGCCAAAACGAATGCCAAAATATCTAGACATAAACCTGAGCGGTATTTACAGCGTTAATCACGTCAATGAGAGCTCTTTGTCATGCATTTATTGCAGCCCAAGGAGGCCATACCAAATACTTTGTGACATTTGTGACATTTAGATATGAGGGTTGTTGTTGTTGAGCGGTGTTAAATTAAAACTTTGTCAAAATCTTTTTTTTTCAGGAAAGTCGTGTAATGACATTATGTATACGATAAAATTAATGTTTTGAATTTTCATTGACTGTGTCAAAAGAACAATCGATAAAACAGGCATGGCCAATTAGAAATTTTGTTCAGTGTATATAAATCAAACCCATGAAATTGTAAATGCATGTAATCTTTGTCTCTACTGAAACCAGAGTACCAAGAGTAACGACTAAGCAATACGGCAACTTCCTCCCTTGAGAGACCCCTAACTGTAGTTATATCGCGCCCCATAAAAAAACAAATAATGCAAAGTTAGTGCACGGCACTTGAATTATGGTGTGTTGAATAATGCTTTGGAGTAACTTTTATTAGTCCAAGTCAAAATTTTGTTCTAACCAGAAATCGATTTTAACAAATTCATAACATTATCGTATATCAAATAGGATTGCTCAGTTGAACAGAACGAATATGTAAGACCTTTTTCTGAATATCTTGCTGTAGGTCGATTTCTTTGATATCATTTGTGTTGGGGTTTTACTTTATCATGAAGTGTTAAAGAGGAGTCTATTTTAGTTTAGTGTTAAACAGGGGTTAAATTTTAGTTTAGGCTGTTCTTACAGAGAAACCTGCTTATCAGTGTATGAAAAACTAAGTAATATTATTGTTATGTTATATGTTATGAGCTAAAGCGCTTTGTCACTTGTTTATGTTTAGAACTGTATATTTGTTAATATTCCGTGTAAGACCTAGCTGTTGTTAACAATCTTTAATTCTAAACTCTAAACTGATTAGATAATACGTTGCTAGTATGTTGATTATAAAGAATATCGGTATGTTAAATTAGTATAGTGATTATGTAATGTTTTAAAACACATACTAAATGAGCCTTTACTTAAATAGAAATCATTTATCATTCAGAAACACCAGTTCGTTTAGCTAACGGTTCACGATATCAACATGGAAGGGTTGAAATTAAACAAAATGGTAAATGGTATCCAGTTTGTGGCATTAATTTTACTCTACAAGATGCATACGTGATATGCCGTATGCTCGGTCATAAACATGTCAAGTAAGTGAGATATTAATATCTAGTATGATTAAGAATTATATAACTTTTTGTATATATAGTGATAAGTGTATGTACATTTAGGAATGACAGTTTTGTGAAGAATGGTGGAACAGTGAAATTACGTAATCCAACATAGTCAGAATTCACTGTCTTACACTAATTTACGGATTTAGAAAAACACATGTACCAGGTTGCAATGTGAAATATAGTATTCATTCTAAATGTTAAAAGGGGCCAAATATGATGAAATACTACTCAGTAGGATGTCAGAGATTTACGTTTGTGGATTTTTCACCACTTTTGTCGTTTTGCGATATCTATGTACCCGCTTGCTTGTATGGTAAACAGGAGCACCGCCTTTTGGTGCCAATGCTCGTCTGTAAATGATTGAGGTTACGGAATATACAAGAACAGAGTTGTGGTTCTTTGCCTTCTTACCTATTATGATAAAAAAGTATAAAGTTTCAAAGCTATATTATTCAAAAAAGTTTAACCTAACAAATAATAACCAAGGTATAACAATTTTCTAAGTCCATAATAAATACGACGTGTACAAAATACTTTAGCATTGATAGTTTTTGTAGAAAAGTCCACCTAAAATAATTATAACCAAGAATTGCAAAAAGGGCCATAATTCTGACAAATTGCAAGATAGTGTTACAAAATTTTAAGTATCTTGAACATGTACTCGCCTATATCGCTTATATGTTTGAAGGAAAGGTGACTTAACAAAAATCTTAGCCGATGATCACGAACTAAAATGGTCTTTATACTCTCTTGGTACAATTTTTGTCTACGAATTCTTATAATTGTGTCTTTTTATGACTACCTCGTTTGTTTGTCAAGCTCAAGATCGTTGTTTTCCTTCTGCAACATTTTTATATGCAGGGACATTTTGTATATATCATCCTCACTTTTGTGTCATAGCATTTAACATTTTGTATTATATTTTGTAAAGTGATCAAATAAAAAGTTAATGTAGTGTGTTTACATTTATTTGTACAGATACACAAAGTTTCTTAACTCTAGTGGGGAGACCCATGCTGGTTATTTAAACGGAAATCTACAGTGTATTGGCAACGAAGTAGATATTTCACAATGTTCATACAGCACGACATTATCGGGTTGTTCCGCAGGCATTCCGGCATACATAGACTGCAGTAAGATTTTATACATATGTTTTTTTCTGCATATTGTCGTCCGCCCGTTGAAGCAGTTATTGTGGTAATTGTCATAATTGAAAATGCAACTTTTCTGGTTCAGTGTTCTTCCTAGTGTCTGCTGCTCTACAGTTAATTGCATATAATTGTCATTAACCATCAATTAATCTATAGAAATGGTATATGTTTCAAAGTGCTTGAATCTGGCAATTAAATTGTTGATATGTTACGCAGTATAAATAAGCGTGTAAAATCATGTGTAAAAGTGGTTCACTCTCAGACTATTTTGACAGTGAAACGGGCTTAAAACAAGGGGAACCATTGTTTGCTCTTCTTCTTTTCATTTTATTCGTCAGTGATATGTATGATAACAATGGCATCACCTTTAATTTAGATGATATACAAAAAATAATTAACACCTTTTGCAGATGACACTATGTTATTTTCCTATTCAATAGAAGTATTAAAGTTATTGCTCAATGAATTACACCCATTGTGATAAATGGGGCGTATCAGTGAACGTTGATAAGACAGCCATAATGTTTTTGGATCTGGAAGTAGAGTTGAAAATATACAGTTCTGCTATTATAATACACTGTTGAAATTTGTTAAAACATTTACATACTTAGGTGTCACACTTTCGTCTAATTGGAACTTTTACCAAGCTCAAAATGCTTTATCTAAGCAGGCATCAAAAGGTTTATATTCGTAAAAATCATAATATTACATCGTATCAATGAAGTTAACTGAAATGATTGAGTTGTATGAAAGTAAGATCAGGCGAATATTGTCATATGGGTCGGACATGTTGGGCTTTCATAAAGCAGCAGATATTGAAAAAAAAACTTACTTTTCTAAAACAGCAAT
Organism: Mercenaria mercenaria; assembly: GCF_021730395.1. Lineage (NCBI taxonomy): Eukaryota > Metazoa > Mollusca > Bivalvia > Venerida > Veneridae > Mercenaria > Mercenaria mercenaria. The sequence goes on from NW_026459850.1 coordinate 33,452, forward strand.
TAAGTCTTCGACAAAATAGTACTACCTCTGCTGTATAGTGAGAATTTGGCAGATTTTCGCAATTCATAATACGCAAAATCAAAACAATCAAATGCTTGCCTAGAAATAGTAAAATTACAATTAAATTGGTGTATATGTCGGACTCTAACGGTAGTCTCATAAATTATTGGTCTTAAAATGTCAAAAATGTATTAGCTGATTTAGGCTACGCATACAGGTGGAATGATGTAAATTTGACAACAGTGCATATCAATTATGTCATACAGAGAATTCATTATCAATACTTTTTAGCAATGGTGTTCTGAATTAAATAGTAACTGTAAGTTAGAGAGTTATAATATGTTTAAAAATGAAAGTTAAAGACAATTACCTAACTTTTACGGAAAATAAAAAGTATAAAAATGATTTTACATGCTTGAGATTTTCTACTTTATAATAGTGATTGAAGAGGGGAGACACGAAATTTACATCACGTTGAATTATGAATTGATGTTTTTGTCTGAAAGAAATATTTATAAGTATGCAAGGATTGTATGTTCTATATGATTTCTGCCTGAAATTACTAATCGTGCCGTGCGTTTCTGTGTACTGTGTCCGCTTGTATAACCGTCACATTAGGTATATGGCGATGTACATTATGTTGATGCAGATTAAATCTGACTTGATTATGTAACTATTTCTTATTCAGTGTATTTGTAAATCTTGTAAAATAAATGTTTTAAATGTCTTCTCTGAACAGTTAATAGCGAGAAAATATTTGTAAATTTGTCATATGTTTTAATTATTTAATTTTTGCTAAAATATTTGCTTAATGTTTACGTACCTTTAATGTATAAATTTTAAATAAATTGTAAAAGGAACTTCCGTCAGATTGGTGGATGGTCCAACTCCATTCAAAGGACGTCCAGAGATTTACACTGATGGAAAATGGGGTCCGATTTGCCGAGACAGCTACAGTTATGCCTATCGTGTTCTATGCAAAATGTTAGGATTTAATCATCAGTAAGTATCACCATTGAAAATTATGTGCAATGCATAATTATGTGCGTAAAAGAAAGTTTTATAAGAATTTAAAATTTCAAAATATTAAAAGTGTACATATAGCACATATTTCTCTTTTCTGCAAGCTGTTTATAATTTTTGCAGCTTTCAAACACTTTAAAACATTCCGTTTCAGGTAATCTGTTAATCTGTAATTATTATTCTTTTCTGATATAAGTTCTGAATAATGCCTTTGTTTAATAAGGCTGTCACATTTTTGTTAGGAACATTAACTATATCAATTTCTTGTTAACTCCTACTTCGATAAATCTATTCTCTTATATTGATCAAAGGTCTGTATATTGTAGTAAAGTTTTTTCAAATTCATTATTTTAGATTACCTCCCTTTTTCGCCCTGACCACATGAGTTTATGAGTAGCATTGGAGATGGTATTTTTCTAACCATTATGAATAAAATTTGAAGCATTATGGTTATTTTACATAACTCGCAATGAATGATATAAAGAGCCAAGTGTTTAATAGTCATTTTACTTTTATATGTGACTCCGACTTCAAACATTTTGATAGCAAAGAAACATTCAAATCTAAAGGTGACACAGGTAGTTCATCAGGAAGTAAGCAAAAAGTATATAATTTCTTCGTGATTATTAAGATGTGGGCAACCTAATATTCAGAACTCATTGAAATCATCTATAGACCTCATATAAATATTTAACTTTTCATACATGAACAATGTGATGTCACAATCCCACAGACGGAATCGATAAAACTTTGTTCCAGCCATTGACAAGACTAAAATAAACACAAAATGCGTTTATTTCACCAGTTCGATCAAAATATCTTTAAGTCGTGCATAATTATCATGGTTATTCCAGATTTTACTCATGAAAATATTGCATTTGGCGTTCGTTCGGTGAAAGATATTCTGATCGCGCACTAAGGCAAAACATATCTGCTCCACTTTAAACAAGCCCGTCTAAAATTTTAATTATGTAACCCGTTACAGAGGAGCGATCGAACACTCTGGGAACCGTTACAGGGAGATGTCAGTTAACTCAACTAATTATGCTGTCACTGGACTGAGATGTCTCCTCTGGGGAGAAGAAGGCGATATATCAGAATGCAAATCAAATGAATGGAATTCTGCGTCCTACTGTCGTAGCACCCAACCTCTTGAGATAGAATGCAGTAAGTTGAATTTATTTGTATGCTATTCTTTTTGAGTTGATATGATTTATTAAACTTCAAACATTATTGTAGTATTCTATCATACAAAACCCACCCGCTTCGCTCAATTGGGAGAGCGCAGATCTACGAATAATCGGGTCGCGAGTTCGACCGCCGGGCTACGCGTATTTTTTTCCGTGACGTTATGATAAAATATTTTGTGTCTAAAATCATTCGTCCTCCACCTCTGATTTATGTGGAAAAGTTGGCAGTTACTTGCGGAGAACAGGCTTGTATTGGTACAGAATCAAGGAACACTGGTTAGGTTAACTGCCTGCTGTTACATAATTTAACTGTGAAAAAACGGTGTTTAACCCAAAACAAAAAAATCTATCATACATACCTGAATTTGGATTTTGAAAATTAACTACTCTTCTTGCGTTTATTTCTGTTAATTGTTGTTGCTATTGCCGTCGCTACGGTGGCTATATTTTTCTACAATTATGAGAACGCTAAGAGTACCACAAAGACTACTGTTTTTCGATTACTTTGGAATATATGACACAAAAAGCATAATTCACACCTGTGGTGAAATTGAATAAACACGTTTATTGAAATGTATTTTTTCAGCGATTGGAGGTAACCGTTAAAGATACAATCAAAACTTCTCCTATTGCCTTATGTGCAAAAGAAAAACAGGCGCTCACCTTGTTAACTTATCCAAAATTTCTAGATTGATTGCAAACAAATTGTATTTGAGTATCTAAGCATTGTATTTATTTCTAGTTCTTATTAGAAATTGACGTTTTCAACGTAGAAGAATATTCTTTTGTTGCTTTATGTTGGAGTGCCATTAAATCAGGCAAATTCTTATGAAAAAGGCAAATGAACAATGAAGTTTCAAAAATATATGATATTATTATTATGTATAAACTTTGAATTCCCTTACTAAATGTAAATGTAAAATATATCTTTGATTTAAAACAAGATCAATTTATTTTCAATTAAACCTTGCACAGTCACATATCTTTGCTATAACAAATCCTACCAAAGCATAAAAAGAAAATATACATTTGCGATAGATGAAAGCAAAACGAAATACTGGCTTTAAGTGTTATATAAAAACAGAAACTTTCTGTATAGAAAGTAGAATCATATAAGTTATGTGTAACTTCTACAATCACTTCAAATTCTTCTTTACTTCACTTAAAGATACAGCCATTTCTCTCCAAGAAGGGTCAAACCGAAATATCGGAAGGGTTCGAATTACATACATAGACTATTACAGCTACGGAGGTATCTGTGGAGATAATTTCACACTTGACAACGCCGATGTCATTTGCAGAGCAATTGGTTCAGAAACGTTCAGGTATGTAGTAAGATCAAATTTTTATTGTTAATAAAACGAAGGACTTCATTGATCTTCATATTGTGCACCAGCGAATGATTACATGGGTAAGGCGTTTGTATATATAACAATTTAGATTTAACTGAAATTTTGATATTTATTGATATCTGATATTGCATTTTCTAATACAGGAATGCAACGATCTATTACGGAAACAAGTTCGGTTCTTATGACAATCCGATCGAGGGTTTAAGATGCCTAGGTAACGAAACTGACTTACAAGAATGCAAGTCCTTTCCTTGGACAAAAACGTCAAGACGTTGCAGTTATTCCAATAACACGATCGCTATTAACTGTCGTAAGTATATCGATGTATTTCCTATTGCATCAGTACAAAGCGCAATATTTCGATTCCGAATTCATTCAGGGTATTTGCGGGAGGTCATGTGTTCGATCCCTGGCTGCGTCATACCAAAGACGTAAAAATGGTACAAGTAAAACTGAAAAGTTGTTGAAAAAGACGTTAACACACACACACACACACGCACACGCACACATTCAGGGTTTTAATATTGTTTTTGTTAACTACGCTTATGATATAAACGATTCAATTCGTGTTTGATTTTTAATAACCTTTATACAATAAATTATCAAGAAAGGCATGCTATTGCGTTAGATGCAAAAGCGTATAATCTAAGATATAATGTCGTATTGTCGTTTTTTAATTTTTTTTTAACCAATGTTTGTTTTAAGCAACCGCGGAAATCAGTAATAGGAATCTTTGAATACTTTTTCAGCGGCAAATGGATATTGATATAATCATAAAGAAATTTTACAGGAAAATTTTATTATTTGAATATCTAAAATATATTACAGGTCCTCACACGCCGATAAGACTCCATGGAACAGAATCATCTGGCTTGGTAGAATTTAACTACAACAACAATTGGGGTACTATATGTTATGAAAAGTTTGATAATAAAGATGCGAGTGTTATATGCAAGATGCTTGGCTACAAAAAAGGGTAAATTCTTTTTACATTACATCGACGATTAATAGTGACTAAGAGTATGTTAACTTAATCTTACAGCATATATTTGCTTAGGTTCAGCATGTGATTGCAAACTCATCGGCATATTGGATCTTTTTTCTGAAATATTGTTCATTTTAGAAATCCAAACTTGTTAGGAGATGAATTTATACCAGTCTTCTTAGCCGATTCTTGTCAGATCCGTCTGTAAATATAAACAAAATTTATACGCACGAAATATACATTTTCAAGAAAGAAATTAAGAAACATACTTAATTTTAAATTGATAATGTCTTGTTTAATTACATGTTATGTCCAAAGTTTGAATCTGAAAATATTACCAGTTACAAAGCAGTAACACCAGTCCTCGATGGTCATGTATTTCCCGCTAAAACGCAAGGAAGTCTCCATTTCATAATTACTGATGAAACAACATATTTTGATATCAGTATTTCTTTCATTTTAAGTACCCAATATGTATATTATCAAAATAGCTCAGTTGAGTAAAATTTAGATACCAGTAGCAGTAGAAATTCATCAACTCGTTTTGTATGAGATCAAATCCTCGTGAAGATCTTTTTTTCAGATAATTTGTGTTTGTTTGTCCAGGTCGTTTTCAATTCTGTTTCCATATATAGAGGATATTACATGTATTGAGTGTCTTTTCATATTGAATTTATTAAACGAGTTTAATGAAATGATAAAATGCATTGAATATGTTAAAGGAGTTGAATAAAATGATAAAATGCGAGGCTCTGTCGCAACTTTCAAGTTTGCAGTTAACTAATATCGTCTTTCGTGTATTACTAAAATTTCCCAATATGCGATCTCGGCTTCGGAGTTTTAGCTCAACTAGGCACAAGGCGCTCATTGTGATCACGCTGTGTCCGTCGTCAATAATTTCTCAAGGACATCTCCTCCAAATTTACTGATTAGATTTTATTAAACTTCACACCAATTACCTCTGGTTAGCCCTCTTTCAAAGGTGTTCAAAAGGTTTGAGATCTTTCAACTTATGGGTTACGCTGGTTTAAAATAGATTTACAGATACTAAACTTGTCAAATTTTCTTCTCTGAAGCGATAGTAGCTAGAACCTTGATATTTGGCTTGTGATATCAGGGTTTGACTCTCTTACGTAATTGTCGTAATTGTTCAAATTATTGCCCTTGGATCAGAAACGGCAACCCACCATGGAGTGTGAGATGTATATACTTTATGCGTATGTATAAGAAAATTTGAAAATCGTCTTCTCTTAATCCATAATAACTAGAGGCTATATAGTTGGCATGTGATATCGGGGTTTGACTCTTTATTATAAGTATTCAAATTATTGCACTATGGTCAAAAATGGCCACGACCCTGGGAGAAATATGTATATATTACATGTATATGCTTCTTTGAAAATCTTCTTCTGCTAGATCTTTGATATTTGGCATATCTACCATAATTGTTCAAATTATTGCCCTATGGTCAAAAATGACACGCCTCCTTTGTGACATGTACTAACTAAAGATTTATATATAGGAAGTTTTGAAAATCTTTTTCTCTGAATCCATAATAACTGGAGCCTTGATATTTGGCTTGTGATATCAGGATACGAGTGTCTACCATATTTTTATTTTCCAATTACATGTATTGCCCTAGGTTCAAAAGAGGCCACGTTTCTGTGTTTGACATGTATTTATTATGTAGGCTAATGTAAAAAAAAAACTTTGAATATCTTCTTCCGTGAATATATAACAACCAGAGCCTTGATAATTGGTACTGACTGTCATATTTTTTCAAATTTTTGCCCTAGAGAGAAAAATGGCTAAGCTGCCGTGTGTGACACGTATATACTAAATGCCTATATATAAAAGACTTTGAAAATCTTCTCTGAGGCCATTGACATGAGTCTCAAATCAACATAGCAAAATATTACATATAATCAGTATATATAACCTCTGAGTTAATTTTGTAATGGTACGAGAACTGGATATACTTAATATGTTTGTAAACATCACATTATCGTTTGGGCATATGCTGTTATTTAAGTAAGGGTTACGAATTAGTATGATTCAGTACGAATAAATGTTGGATAATGATTAATTTTTGCAACACAGACATGCACCACCTTTATAGCCGTGATAATACTGAAAGGTATAATCATTGTAATGTTTGTATTTTGTTTGTTGCGTATTGTAATATCCTTTTTTCAAATAAGTATAAATATTTTATGAGATACATATCAATGTATTTTATTGTATACGTGTCAAAAAAAAATACATTTGTATATGCTTTGCTAGAAATACTTGTACAGTGGACTCTGACTCAAGAAATTTATGACACCGTTGGCAAAACTTACCGATAAGCATATGACTGTTGCTTCTCGTTTTTTTATATTATTATTATTGTTTAAAACAATCCGACAATTATAATGAAAATAAATAGTTACAAAATAATGCTCAGTTAAGGAAATGAATATAATCAAATCTCAAAAGATTCATTAATGACACGTCGCAATAATGAACCCCAGCAGCGTACTTGACAGGCCAAACAGCTAGTCAGCCTGAGTAGTTATAACTGGAAGTGGTTGTAATTAAGGCAAAGCAAATTTATCGTATCGGCAGACGAGCCTATAAACTGATATCTCAGACGTCAAAATCAAACTGTTGTTTGTATAAACAATATTGTATATTAGGTTTAAAATGATTTTATTATTATGCAATAAAACTGTTAACTGGATAGTCTGTTTTACAAAGGGCTGCTACTAGTTTACAATTAATCATGATCAAAGCTCTACAAACACTTAGTTTATGTATTTAGCCAAGTTAAAAATATTTGATGTGGATTTCTAGATTCAAATCAATATCTAATATTAAGATATTTTAGCAAAGTCTGGACAGACTATATATTAAATTTGATGAAACTCGGTGCAAAAGTTATTGATTATATGACAGTCACAGTATCTTTAATGAATTGTAAAAACTTTTACAGTAGTCAAATAAGGAATTATTAAAAAGCGTAAAATCATGGATACAAGAACCAAAATACAACTTTGTAAACAGTACCTGTAACTGTTTTACAGAGAAACTGGAGATCCGATTTTAACCAATAGGTCTGATGCGTTAATAAGGAACTTGGAATGTACCGGGACAGAGAATGATATCTCTGAATGTGGACCTAGTTATTCTTGGCGTTACCCTACAAAATGTAATGGTGCTGACCAAAGAAAAGCAACAGTTAAATGCTCAAGTAAGAACATTATAATTTTCGTCTTAATTAGCAAATGTTACAAGAATGATTTAGATGTACTATTGACTTTAAATTGAGAATTAATTACAAATGATGTCATATTACCTTTCAAAATACTGCAGGTGAAAAAACAACAATATTGAAGTAAATATTTTTTTCTCTTTGAAGGAATTTTGTGTTTAAAATATATCTGTAGAATGAATAAAACATATTACTTGCTCTACTTCAATAATGCAATTTTGCAACAGAAAACTGAAAACTCTCATTGTGTCAGTTGGTTCAGTTGGAAAATAATGCACATAAAGTTTGAACTCTATGATATATTTTGAAAACTTTAAATATTACCAGTGGCAATTAATGATTTTAAATGTGGACATGTACTGATTTAGATGACAGGGTTCGTTTAGTTGATGGAGTAAACGATTATATTGGAAGAGTTGAATTCAAGTTCATAGATATTTGGGGTACAGTATGCGATTTACATTTTGATGCTCATGATGCTGAAGTGGTGTGCCGGCAGATAGGCTTGGAAGAGAAGTAAGTTCTTATACTTTTTAATTACAAGTAAATATTTAAATGAGATTTGTTTCAAGTAAAATACGCTAAACAACACCAAACCATTAAGCTGAAAATCGAAATCGTTGGCTTTTTTTTTCATTTTATTACTAAAATTGTTTTAAAATGAAGATTACATTTAAGTTCCAATTAGAAAAATGATTATTTTTGTACTGGCGTCTAAAGCTACGTTAACAGAAGCGGTGAATTGAAAGGAGATCATCTGTTTTTCCTCACTAGTCTGATATTCATATTTAGAAAAACCTGAAAGGAACCTCGCAGTTCTTATTTGGTTTCTATCTGCTTTAAAGGTGGTCAATCAGATTTTGATAATTTATTGGATTTGTTCTAAACTTTTCATCTGATCATTTACACTAGTTGATGCTCACTTGGCGCTAGATGTATTTTAAATGTTAAGTGGCGGTGTTTTTTTTAAAATTTCGATTGTTGTACCATGGTTTCCCAACCAAGACGGAGTTATTAAGCATAAGTATAAAGTTGATTAAAGTACTTTGCTTAATGATTGATATAAATATAAGACGTATTGAATTATACTTGTTCATTATTTGCATAAAAAATTATATATTTAGTTGAAATTCGTTAGAAATGCAAGTTTGCAAAATTCTTATTACCTCCCTTTTTATCTTGGTTACGCACCCAGAAAAAAGAGGAAATAAATTCATTCAGATGCTAGACATGGTTTAAACATTTTCAATTTCGTTCAGATTATGATATCACGATATCTATCAAAATGCAAATGTTAAACTAGAAATTATATTGCAATAAAAGAAAATACTTTACTCTCTTTTTAATTTCTTATTAATGGCAAATAATTACAAGTTAAATGAAAGTCAATAACATATACATTTGTAATAGGGCTCTAACACCGATTACGGCAAAGCGCCTAGCAGTACAAACGAACACGCACATGCCACAGCAAGTCCACTGACCCATAAGATTAGTTTCAATGCTGCTTTGTATACGAGCCCGAATTGTACTACACATTCGTACTGGTTCAACATTTGCTTATATATACTCAAATCTCTGTTTTCATGTCTCACAAATCAGTAGTGACATTTTAGTCTTTTTAACTGATTGGGACCAGATAAGTTATATAGGAATCATTGGAAAGAATGAATGACAGTCGATCTAAGAAATAATGAGGATTGACTGCGAATTCTAAAAGCTTTGTTTGATGCTGAATGGTATTTTGTTTGTAACTGTTATCTCCCGTCGATTGAAATCCACTCGAAACTTGTAACGTTATCGCTGTAATTTGGACAAAACACGCCTGCTGTATACAAAATATATGGTGTAAGTTATGTTTCACTGGTACTGACAGAAAGTTCGCACTATAGAAAGACGGCAGTTTTGACCGATTAAAAGTATTGGAAAAATTATATTATATTTTTTTCTTTACACGAAAATTGTCGTTAGCTGACTAAGCCAATACGCCGATAATCCGGAGTACCCAGAACATTTCATTGTCATAAAATTGTACCAGACTGAGTTCACGTAATGTAGTCGAGTAGAGAATTCACTGTTGAATGTAAAATGACATACACCCAAATAGAAAATATCAAATATATTATGTCCCTTTGAAGTTTCTGTTCCGCCTGTCCAAAGAGAGCTACCTTTCCTTGATCACAAACGTTTCTTTTATATGAAAATATTCAATGCTCATAATTATATACTTCTGATTAAATGTTATAAATATATCTATTTTTTTAGAAAACTATGGACAATTGCATGCATTTCGAAGCTTTTTAATTTCATACCTTTGTTTTGAAAAAGTACAGTACTATCTCAATTAAATGATTAACCACCTTTAATGTATTGTGGTTTACTTAGAAAATATGCAGAACCATTGTTCTTAACCTACCTTTCTAGGCGAGTTACAAACCCTTTTGACTTTATTTTGTCATATCATTGTAAAAGTGTGCTGTAGTGTGGGTTTTATGTTCTATATGAGTTTAGCACCGTTTTCCAACAGTATAACAGTGAGGAAATGACGACCAATTCAAAGACCATCGTTCCTAGACTTTGAAACCACTACTCGCCTATTTCCTGCAAGTATCAGAAAACTTTCACACATAAATCTGAGGTTGAGGGGGTATAAATTTCCATAAGCTTTCTTCTTTTTAATCATTACGGCGAGCATTCAGCTCGCTCTGTGACCAAACTCACAGGCTCCCGATTAACGTCATGGTCCTCTGTGATAGAAACATGTTTTTTTAAGCCAACTCTCTTTACATGCATAATTAGTGTTTTGTTTCTTCAAAATATTTTCAGAAATGCAACTATATACAACAACTCCCGATTTGGCCAACTGAACAGTCCATTGACGGTAGATGATTTACAATGTACAGGCGACGAAAGTGATCTTGATGAATGTGATTCTTATCCTTGGAAATCTAATAGCTATAGGTCATGCTTTTCTAATAACAGAAATGTCGGAGTCAATTGCAGTATGTACTTGTTTGTTCAGCCTTGCAATTTAATATATGAGCTATATTTTATCACTATTTAGCTTTAATTCTTTTGAATTGCCAGTACTACTGGATGTCACACAGAAGTACTTAACGTTTTTAGCTCGTCTGATTTTTGGAAAACATCTGTAAGAGCGATGAAGCTTTGGAACTTTGCACAATTGTTTATCACAATAAGCTGTCTGTGTAGGCCAAGAACGATAACTGTGATATGCATTTTTGTCAGAATGATGAGCCTTTTTGTACCTAGAAAAATTTGAGTTTCTTGGTTAAATCTTTTGTTTAGGTCAACCTTTTCTCAAAAACTATAAGAGCTACAGCTCTGAAACTTTGCATACATTTTTATCATTTTTAGATGACTATGTAGGCAACGAATTGTAGCTCTAATCTGCATTTGGTCAGAACCATGGCCCTTTTTGTACTTCTGAACTGTAACTCTTTTCTAACATACTGTCCAGCACTTGCAGACGAGCGATGGCACCCGTAGGCGGCGGTGCTCTTGTTTAAAGTTTTTTCAACCTTGAGCTCTGCTACGACAATTATTATCTGAAAAAAAAAACTAATATTACGGGTAGCAAATTTTACATGTACATTGTATATCAAGAGATAAAGCAACCAGGAAATAAACCAACCTTTTCGTGTTATTCTGCTTGCTCTCCTGCATTTGTATACGTTTTCAAAACAGAGTTTTGTCTAATAGGACCAAAAACTCCAGTAAGACTCGTAAACGGCACTGGAAAGTACAACGGTCGTCTTGAAGTTATGTACAGGGAAACGTATGGGACAGTGTGTGACAGAGATTTTGATCTGATGGATGCAAAAGTAATTTGCAGGACTTTGGGTCACAATACAATGTAATTGTTTTATACTGTTTCTCATCGAGCTATTGCACAACATTCTGAAGCCTCCATTAATATAAACTTGTTCTCGTCAATATATCAACGGTTTGAGATATGGATTTGACATCAGAAAGAAATGAAAGGCTGTTATGAAAAGTACATTTTACAGACTTTCATCTGATTCTATTGTGTTAAATTAATCGGTTCGAATGTTTTTGATTTGAACGTGAAACTATGTATATATATTATATACCAGTTTAGTAATGTAAAATGTTAATGTACCCCACCTGTCTGCTGACATATCTGATTTTACATTCTATTTGTACTTTGAATTAAAAATATTTTCTTAGGAGCGTTGGGTTCAAGAACCATGCATTTTATGGAAAAGGAACGGGAGATATCGTTATATCAAATCTACAGTGCAGTGGTACGGAACCTGACATCTCAAACTGCAACACACCTTATCGATGGGCATCTCCACATGCATTTTGCAAGCATGACGATGACGTTTCTGTACAATGTGGTAAGTAAAAATAGTTTTATAATGCCTTCAGCATGAAATTGGCTTTTCTTGCATACCGTAAAGAATTTCCCCATGTTTTTGCTGATGCTAGAAAAAAACTCGTCTCTCACTCCGGGGTGTAAGATGACTCACGTGTTGTAGTTGATGAAGGAATGTGCAAATTCACACGAACCTATAAACAAATAGGGCTTAAAATAATAAGAGAAAAGCTTTTATTTTTTCATTTTTTCTAATACTTGAAGAATACGGTATACAAAAAGAGAATCTTGTTGTATGGTACGAGTGTATTGAACGTGTAACTATTTTGCGGAATAGTTACCGCCTGAACAGTTACCCTTAAGGCAGATATTTTTCCGTACCTTCAACCAGTGAAAGACACCTATAGTCTAGACATGTAAATACTTTTTCTTATGTTTCTTCTTTTCTTTAGTGTTATAGCCCATATTAGCCTCTTGGCTCAAACAGCTTAGAGATATATCTCTTAGTCACATATTGTATTTACTTGAAACTAATTAGAAAGTAACAGATAAATATTTAGTTATCTCGTGAACCATAAACTTATTTTATTTAGTCAAAACTTATTGGCTAGTACAAAGTCATACTGTTATCGAGTTATCTAGTCACAGTCCTGAACATTTCAGGTACTATTTTCACACTTTACTGATCACAGTCTCTCGTTTGACAATGCTTTGCAATGCAAATTATTATATCTATATTTACTTTTCAGTATAGGTAATGTCTTCATAGTAAAATTACAATGGCATGTAACTTCTTGTTTGAATGAATTAAATCATGGTTGTTAATCACTGTATTGGAACAAACTAGCCGTATATGTTTAAATTACAAGACACACCCGTGCGTCTGCGCGGTGGATGGACAGCTTATGATGGACTAGTTGAAGTTTATATAAATGGTTCCTGGAAGGCGGTTTGTCGTAATGGATTTACCCAAGAAGACGCAACAGCTATTTGCAGTATTACAGAGTCAAGAAAAGATTATGACAGGTAAACATTTCAATTGCTCCCGCATTTTCTAACATTAGGATTGATAAAATACTGACGAAATATTTTGACAATGCGGATAATGATAAATTCTATGCCTTGTTATTTATACCATAGGTGAAAGTTAATATTAGAAAATGATTTTAATGTTTTCGATTTTATCCAAGCCACAGGAAGATATCAATCCATGAAGGAAGGTTCTATGGTCTAGATACCAACTTAGCTTCTCTGAGTTCTCTAGGATGTAATGGAAAAGAAAATGACTTATTTGCGTGTGGTTCTGCGGAGTGGACGAAAGCCGTCAAATCTTGCAATACACAAGACAACGTTGCTATCAACTGCCGTAATATGAAATACTATTTTCAACAGATACCTTAGTAGAGTATTTGCATTGAACTAAATTTGAAACTGCTTAACCACTGATTTTAAAGACTGTCATTCCAATATCAGGCACATTTATCAAATACTTAATAGATATGACAAATAAGGGACTTTCAAATTTTGTTAATAGTAATAGCTTTGAGTGTACACTATCGATGCCGTTAAATCACTTGCTGGGTTGTCTACAACGTGCCTTTCTACACCAAGTTTTATTATTTCAGGGCCAGAAACATATATAAGGCTTGTTAACAAAGCTGGAAGTAAGATAAATCTCGAAGGGCGTGGAAAGCGCGCTGTGTCAGGGAGAATTGAACTATTCTATAAACATAGTTGGGGCACTATCTGTGATGACCAGTTTGATGAAAGCGATGCTTTAGTTCTCTGTAGAATGCTTGGGTTTACTGTTGGGTGAGATAAAATTAATGTTCACTTACACGATTCTAGTACTTTATTATTTAAACATATATTCTACTTAGGTTTCGAAAACGGATTTATTTTCTGTACAAAACTATCATTTGTACGACAAAACGAAATGCGTTTTTAACACCTAGTTTAAACATATTTTTATTCCGAAAAGCATGAAAAAGTTACAATACAACATTTCAGAAATTGGACAGAAAGCCATATTAGCTTACAGTTGTCCTCTCCTTATTACATAAAATTACATGTTTTTCTCATGGCACACTTATTTACCAGTTAATACAATATTATATGAAATACATGGAAAGATGGCACATTTCAATAAACCAAAAAGTGCTTATGTAAAGTACAATTAGAGTAAAATATGAAAGCATACCTCAGACATATAACAATGAATTGAACAGCAGAATTCAGAATCAAGGGATATAAATTAACAAGCCAAAATTTCATTGAAAGAGATATTTGATACTGATTTAAATGGTAAGTGTAAATTGTCATGATGTAATAATTAAACACCAAACTTAATTTAGAGTAGTAAAAACTTAGACACGCAAAAGAAGACTTTTGAATACGAATTGGAAATATATGTATACCTACAAAATTTATTTTTTTACCTATCAAGACACGACTCAAGTATGCATAGTTTGCTATTAGCTAATATTAACTATATAGTAATTACCCCGATTGTGAGGAAAACTTTAAGCTTATTTGAATCACTCTCGAGTCCGCTTGCTGCAAAATCTCATACTTGAGTCACATGAGACGATCTGGGTAAGACAGTTGAGGTCTAACATACGACTTCCAGATGATTGAGCGACCGGCACCTGAACCACTAAAACATCTTTCAGTTTCCTCTCCTGCATATTAAGTGAATATATAATGTTTTGTTTTTTTTGGTACCCACTGTTTATGTTAGAACTTAATACCGCACACACTGTTCTCCATTCTAATGGTAATTATCTGTTACTTAGAATCAGCATGATTTGTTCTGCGTTAATAAAGTTAAATGTCTCAGTTGTTATCATTACTGGGTCATATGTTCATTTAAGGTTACTTTTCAGTAAAGGTCCACTTAAGCCGGTGTTTGGGAGTGTACATTTCTTTACATCTTAATGAACAGACTATCGAACTTAGCTTACTATTTCTTTATTGTTTTATTCTATGCTTCCATACACTTGATTTTCTGTTAAAGTGATCCACCTTAAATACTATGTTAAGTACTTCTTCTAAGTAAATTAAGTAAATGAAAATGATAAGCTGTTTACTTTATCGAAAATAAATAGAAACATGACAGATGGTATTGTATGCATCTTGCCTTAAATGTACCTTATGATGGACTCCGATGTAAAACAAAATTGTTTTACGGGCTATTACTACACATTTTACTGATTGAAACCAGTTAGTGATTAGATCAGACAATTATCTTTTAGATGTTCTAAATAGTTTCAAACATTCCAGTAAAGTCTATCGGACAAATGACGCCGACGGCATGGGACAGGGTAATGGTAGAATTTTGATTGATGATCTTAATTGCATCGGTACAGAAGATGACATTTCTGAGTGTAGATCAAGAGAATGGGGAGTCCATAACTGTGAACATTCTGAAGACGTTTGCAATAACTTGTGGTAAGTTAAACAAACTAAACAGAAAAGAAACATGTAAACGTCATGTTAAATGCTTGTAAAGATAAGCTGTTAAATACTCCTGTCATTTGGTTTGGTGAATTGATAATATAACAGTATAATTACACATAGTAAATCATCTTGCAGCTCTTCAAGTTGTTGGAAATTTAAAGAATGCTCTGCACACATATTTCCGTTTTATACAAAATATGAGCTTCTTTCAGTTTGCTATATGTTAATTCATTATGTTCTTATTGTCTTCCTTCAAATATATATATTATCTTGAGTATATTTTAACAATAAATATTATCACTTAACGACTACTGCTTACGCTTAATTATTACGTGCACATACAACGTAAATACAAATGAAGAACAGACTTAACTTTTATGTACTATATTATGATATTTTATTTTGCGTTTAGATTACATAGAAAACATTGATCCGTGCAAACCAAAGGAAAACACCAGACTACCGAACCTTGAAGTTCGATATGCTAATATACATACTGCTGAACTGAAAAGGATATATAATGATTCTAAACTGCCACTTCGATGGTATAATGTTGGAAACAATACCTTTCCTGAAAAGGCACCTCCATTAGACCACTGTGGAACACATTTTCCAATATACAGCAAAGGTAATAACAGAAACAATGGTACTAGGGTTGGTGATAAGACAAAAATAAGATACATTTTCACACTTAAGAAATATTACATTAAAGTGAATTAGAAATATCTAACCAAACAGAAAGGTTTCAGGCAGATGTTTCACTGAAAAAATGAAACATTCCTCGTAAAATATATTAGCATAATACTATTTCTTTTTCGAAGATCGAGTGCCCGATCAAATAGGTCCAGTCACTATTAAAGCGACTCAAGTAGGAAATTCAAGTGTGAATTACAACATACTCGCAAAACACTGCAGTAATGGTGATTACGTTTACAGACTTGGTCCAACCCACAACGATCAAAGTGGATACTGTTTTGGTAATTATTCCTGTTACTTCCTTCTACCCTGTGGATTGTCAAAAATCTTGGTATGCATATAGTAACTTGCAGTTGTCAATTGATAAAGAAAATGTCACGAAATAATATCAATGATCATGTGCAATTATTATTGTAACAAACAAGAAACTATTTATAGAAACGCTCTTCATCAGTTTCAGTTAAAACAGTTTCCTTTACATGTTATATAAAAGATTGTAATGTACCAATGTGTTTTAATTACAGGTATTGGATCTGAAGGTACGTTATGTTCTTGTTAACCAGCTCATTGTTTCAAATTTTTACGACAAGCCAGTTACTTTATTTCTTCAGTATGTTTTTTTTTTCTTCGTTTTAACCATAGAAAGGCCATGTATAAAGACGAGAAGCACGAAATACAGTGGTTGAATAAATTGAAAAAAAGGTGTTGTTTCAAGCTATAAAGAGTTTTACCACAGTAGTAAACTTTCGCTTGATGTCTGGAACTGCTTTATCGAAGGTAATTTATATTTCAGAACCCCCGCCAAACTTCATTGTGGAAAAGGTGTCTGTAATAGTGAAAGCTACTAATGAAACTATTTCCTTTCGATGCAAATTTGAATTACCAGATGAAAACAAAAGTCACCTCTTTTATCAAGTCCAGTGGATTATAAGAGGAAATTATGATGCAAGTCTAACAAAGCAGTATTATGATAGAAGTAGGCTTAATGATTTAGATCTCACTGACAAAGATTTTGAAGACAACAATATTGGACTTGGTGTGAATGTAAGTAGTCCTGTTTTATATTCAAGCTGGCAGATATTATAATTATCACTTGCAGGCTAATCTCGTTGAAATATTGGAAACTGTTTTCATTTACTTATACGCTATATTTGTACTTGAAAATTCTACGTCATTTTGGCGACTTCCAAACGTAAGTGGTAGAGAAAAACCCCAGATGCCCCTCCGGATATCATTCCAGGCACGGAGAAACACAGGACTGAAGACCTTCCGCAAGGCAGATGATACCTTCCTCTTCGCATTGCTCTAATATACAGCAGTGAAAGGTTAATGACTAGAAGTTAACGAATTTGACCCATCGGTCACAGATGCCCCCGTAATTGAACACTATGTTTTTGACAGTTTAACGTTTCTTAATCTGTTCTGTTCATTATAGCAATAAATTTGCCTAGAAACTTAACAAAGAGATTCTGTCTTTGTATCAGCAAAAATTATTGTTATTTGCGTACTTAATACTTAGCAGTAGTTTAGCATTTAATATTATAGAATTTTTTTATATTTTCTGCGTAACATATTTTCTCTGTCAATGTAGTATATGCATATAATTTATTGTAAGTCTCACACTAACTAAAATGGAAACATTAATACTGACACACTGAAATCTTTGATTGTTTCCTTGTTTACAGATAACTTGTGCAGTCAGAGCTTTCAGAAAACCAAAGGGGCAGCCAGGTCCACTTTCAACTTTTTCCAAGCCATACTTTGCTGGATTCGTTATTCGCAATACTGAAATTAGTTTAAGAAAAGGGGAGACCAAAGCAATAGAATTCGTCAACAGAGTGCCATTAGTTTGCCCTGGATTCCCAGATTCTATATGTTTCGTGCAGTTACAACACATAATTCCGAATGATGTCAAATGTTCCAGTAAGTATTTGTTTAAAATGTTTTCAAACAAATGTCACAAGGTCGATTATACCTATTTATAGAACTATATTGTTATACATATAGGTATAAAACGAATATTATAATTCCGTTTAATATTTACATTAAACTCTTTTACATTGATCAATTCTAAATGGTCCATACTTCGTGGCACATTGTTGAATAATTTCAATCTTTCTTATTATTACCATTATTATATCATTATTACGAAATGTCTCATTTGTTACCGTTATAATTACTACTACAGTTACTTCTTATACATGTAATCATAATGAAAATTGTGATACACATCAGCAGAATTATTTTGTCTTCATTGTTTTTATAAGGTAAAGGATCTTTCGCACAAAGATCCTGTGTGACGAAACTTTCGAAGGATTCATATAACAATATCTCTACCGTTAAAATCACAACTTCTGAGACTGGACAATATGGCGTTTATGGACATTTTAAAGTGAACTTGGTTTACAATCCGAATAAGAAGTTTTCCTTCGGCTTGCCAAAAATCTGGCAAAAAAGATATAAATTGCCGACTGTCAACGTATGTCTTACATTGATATAATTAATTGCTTTCTTAATAATACACACAACATTTTCCCTTCCTGTGTATTGTATCTTATATTATTGGTCTTAAAGTCTTATAAAACCAGTCTAAAATACTCTGTATACTTTATTATATAAAATAATCAAAGCATAGTTTGCACACTTTTTTTGGAGGAAAGAAATCGTACACATAAACCTTTTTTCTTACATTACGGAAAATATATGACTAGCCCGAAATAGTTTTACTTTAATTTGTAATTGTTTCTGATATTTGTTTGTAAACAATAGTTAAATTATACATAGTTAAGAATACCTTCTAATGAGAAATAAATAATCGTCGTCAGCACTACTTTCTGCATGATTCTTCTTTTGTTGTTCTTTTTCATCTGTTGATACATAGAACTGTTATGGTTAGATTAAATATTGTGTAGGTTGAAGTTTTTCCAGAAGAAGACAGATCATGGCGAGAAACGATATGTAGTGCCAGAAATGACCCACATATGCAAACTTTCGACAACACGTATGTACAAAGACCATTAAACCTTGATTTAAGCATCAGTTCAGACAGCAATTGAAATATAGCTTCTCGCTTCCTTTTTTACATTAACTGAAAATGAGACATTTTTATATCAGTTGTATATATACTACTATGAGATAAACTAGAATTCATGCTTAGCTGACTTTTTTTGTTTCCAGACGATATGAACACCATGAACATGAAGGTGAATACATTCTATACAGACACGTTAATTTTAAAAATGTGGAGGTATGTATAATACTAGTATAGTATAATGACTCAATGTCATTCATGCTAACAGAATGTAAAATTGCATGCACATGAATTAATCAGAAAAGTTAAGGTTTGATCAGTATGTAGTAAGTCAAAGACTTTTCAGATTCATAATATTCTCCTTCCTTTCAAAAAATCTATTATTTTATTACTTCGTTTACAGATACAGCATAAAATTGCCTCATGTATTGGATTAACGTCACATGCAAAGTGCAACTGTGGTGTAGCCGTTCGCGCCGGAGGCGACGTTTATGTAATAAACGTTTGTGACAGGGTGTTAGACATTGGATACAAAAGATGCGGAGACAAAGCCTTGACAGTAAAGAAAGACAATGACTTTACATATACAGTAAGAGTTGCATGCCGTAGTTCTAATATATTTCATGATGATATTTTTAGAACCAATTATACATTTTAGTAGTTTTTATGTTCACGTCCATACAGGTTATAACATCGGGTTCTTGCTATATAGAGATAGTACCTTTTTTCAAAGCATAGGTATCAAGTTCAAAACCTTTGAATGCATGCAAATGTCCATATATTTCTCAAAAATAGATATATTTGTAATATTTGTGACATGTAGAGCAAAAACATCAGAGGGACATAATATATTAGATATTTTTGTTTATTTGGGTGTATTCTATTTTAAAATCAACAGTGATCTCGATCGCTAAACAATGATCCATTACACTGTTCGCTAAAAATATAGAACATCTGGAACAGTCTGATAACCTTCAAACACATGCTAAAGAATGTCAGTATTTAAGCTCTGGCCAGCTCTGACCAGGACTCGAACCTAGGACCTCTCACATATCGGGCAGACACTCTCCCACTTCGCTATAAATGCAGTATCTATAGTTAGACAGTGTAAGTGCACTCTTATTCTGTAGCCGACTACATTACATGAACAATGTTGTGACAATAACATGTTCGGAGTACTCCGGATTGTCGGCGTATCGACTGCCCAAATTTCTCTTACGTGTTATTTAGAGTATGAACTTACTAACTGGTAGTACCAGTGAAGTATAACTTACGCCGATTCTTTTACGCGAAGAACTCTTGTACGGCCTCTAAATATAGAGCTTTCTCTTTGGTTTTGCGACTTGCGAGCTTTAAAGTATGAGAAAAAAGTCCAGGTGTCCGAATGCACGAGCCAGTATTGTTATGGAGCTGCGCTAATCTTACGTAAGCCAGCTGGATGTCACCCTTACATGGAAAATTTCTACATCCATTGTGGGCTTTGCACTAGCCCTACAGTTCGGAGAGGCAACTGATTATATTTAAGTATTATATCACACCGTATATAATAACATTTTAGTTTCTTGTTACAAAATAAATTATACGTTTTAGATATATTTACCGTACGGAACAGCAGTAAGAGCCAGGATAGATAACCAACCTTGGATGGGCCAGGAAGGCGGCAAAATCCTTGATATTACTGTGTTGCCATCAGTTCATGACAATGTAAATAGTACAGGTCTATGCGGATCCTTAAATCAAAATGGAACTGATGATTTCAAGCACAGATACAACAGTGACATCTTAAGTAATGAAACAGTAAATATTTTTATAAATAGCTGGAAAGCTACGCCTGAAGAGAGTTTATTTTCGTCATCAAATGTACAAAAAATGCAACTAGACAAATGGAATTTTCCCTCATGTATGTGCCGACACACGTCTGAAAATGCGCATGCGCTAACAACATGTGATAGGAGTGTCAGTGAATGCACTCCTGGTACCCAAACTGGAGAACACAGCTGTGGAGGTTTGTCTTCTGCACGTACGCGAAGGTCAGTTTCAAGAAGACCAAATATTCCTATAGTCAGGCAGACATCGCATTATTCCACGATTCGTCAGCATCGCCTAAAGAAGGTAACGTGAAACGCCCTTTCAAACAAATAGTTAACAAGGATAACTCATAAGACTTGATGCAGTTATAAAAACAAAAAAAGGAAACTTTGAATTACCAAAACACAAAAATTACACCTTTTATTAAATGTAACGGTTTTCAGTTATTTGTATTTACTTTCTACATCTATAACAAGCATCCTCATTTTTATTTAAATGTCATCCCTTGAAATTTGTTTTATGTTGTACCAGTTTACGTATTGGTTTATTTAGAGTATTTTGTTTACCCGAGTAAATCGATATACTTTAGCTCATAGATAATGACGATAATGATATAATACAAAACAACTGTTGCTCATTATAAGATCATTAATCATTAGATATAAGCCTATATCTTCTATTAATGATCAGAACGTTCGTTGCGTTCAGGTCATTTTTTTTTTCTTTTTTCATTCTCGTTTTCATCTTTTATTTGTTTTTTGGGATTTATTTACATAAAATTATTTGTCTGTTTTCAATAGCAACTAATTGCACTATTGCATTGTATTTTGTGAGAAATTGGACTACTTACTTTATATGGAAAGAAGAAAACTTCCAATACAAGCTATTGTTTTGATGCAAAACATACGCACAATACGCATTAACTGTTGTCGCTATGTTTCGAACCAACAACAAAAGATCTTTAGAATGTTTACAGTATCGATATAACTAATGTTTGAGACGAAAGGCAAACATGGTAAGTTTTGGCAAGTTATAAAACTGTTATATGCCCTGTTTTATTTAAACATATTTAAATTATATTTGTAAATATCGCCTAATGGTTGGGGAATAGTATATATTACAACTAAATGTAATAGACAGTTTCTTTATGGAGACTCAACTTTGCATGATGGTAAACATATTAACCAGTTAATTAATTGTATTTAGAGAAACAGTGAGAGTGAAGGCAACGATGTTGTTTGGACGCAAACCTTAGCTGAAAAACATTGTAATGAATATTTCGATTCGTTGAAGGCATTTGAACTTTGTTCTAAACTGCCGGCGACACATACACACATCTCTGTTAGAACCTGTGCTTTAGATATACAGGTATTATACTGATATAGAAATATTTTCAGTATTAGCAGATATTTTACATTCAGTTATTTACACACAGGATAATGATAATGCTCTAGAAGCGGCATCGACTGTAAATCATTTAAGCTAGGAATTTATATTCAAATCATCTTTTATAACATTTTCAAAGTGAGGTATAATTCTTGATTTTCTGTCCACCTTGTCTTGGCTATCAAACATGCATCTGTGTCTAGTATCCATTTTGAAATTTAATTTATTAACAAAATAAATGTGTTTTAAATAAAACATTTTGACTTCTCGTGTTGGACTTAATTTATCAATTTGCTGAAAGTTATCAGTTATTGTTAGTGACTGCTTTCTCTGTAAAATGACTGTAATAATAAAGGTGTTGTAGCACTTCAATTTACTGTTTAGCTAACAAACAACACAGAGTGGACATCAATATCGCGCCAGTCAATGCAGGATACATGCACCACAGAAATTCATAGAAATGAAAGCGTGAGGCAACAAGTATTTGCGGAAGTTATGAACACTTCGTCTCCTACCTTGGCGAACAACACAAATGCCACGACTCCATCCCGAGTTGAGATTCAAGAAATAGAACATATTGAAAAAATAGTTCAAGAAATAAAGGAAATAACATGCTTAAACAATTGCTCAGGAAATGGACTCTGTGAAAATGGTAAAACAATTTTAAATTTGAATATTCTGTAATGTATTTTTTTACCGGCGACTGTTTAGTTTGAACGTATGTTTTTAGAACTTTTATAATATCAATAATAACATCAAATTGCATCTTTTATCCGCACTATATTGTGTACGACATACCTTGGCCACAAAACACCTGCAAGTCTAATTCATGTCTTTCATCAATGTAAATAAAATAAAGCCCTTGATAGGTTCACTGGTGTGGAGAAGCTCACTTCTGCGTTCACATGGTGTGATACATTAAGATTGTACTGCACGTTTGATAAACTGGAAAACTTAGAATAATGCCTTGTAGTTACTATATGAAAATTTCACCTTTGATGACATTTTCAGAGGATCGGTCTACCAGTAAATCAAGCACATGACCCTGTTTTATTGGTTGAACTTTCTTCGAATATGATGATGCTTTGACAAAATATGATTTGATAAATTTCCACGTTGTAGAACATATTTGATTCGTTTCAAACGTCGTGCAGAACGTCCTTAATGCACAACTTAAACATTTTGCTGTTTCTCATAATATACAAACATAAAATCAATAGGCCTAAAGAATACCTTGCAGAATGCCCCTTCCAAACTTTTGTATAAGTCTTAACAATTTTAACACGTAGTTTGATCTCTGTTTCAAGATATGTAACGGTCTCCTTTTCCTTGTCATCCCATGTTGTTTTCTGTGTAAATTTCTGACTATTATCTATGACGGGATATACATGACATACACCAGTAAATATGTACACATATATGGAACTTACACCATACGGCGTAGCGTATTTTATGACCCGTACTGGGAAAGAATACACTACGTCAGGAATATGACGGCATGTTAGTTCCGCCAAAAACTGGTCGGAACCGGATTTATCAGTTCAGTTTTAAATTAGAACCGGATTTATCAGTTCACTTTACCATGGGCTGAATATAGACAAAGAAACATACTCGTTTTTGCCAATCACCATCACCTAAAGCACAGTAGTTAGCAATATGAGGAGGTACCCATGTAAAACAACTTCTGTTGTTGTTTTCTTGACACTTCAGGCATCTACCATTCATATTTCCATTTCAAACGAATCCTCCAGATTTCGTTCATTTCCATTCCGAACGATAAAATGATTTCAGACTACAACGTTTATATATTCGTTTAACAAGTATTGCTCTTAAATTATTATCTCTGACATGTTTTACAAATAAACAAGGTCATCCCATGACCATTTAACAATACCCAGGTGTTTAGTTTTCTTTCCCAGTAGGGGTCATAAATATATATAAACGAATTTGCAAAAATAACAAAATAAATTTAATTTCCTTGTTGAATAATATAAAAACGGTACATTTAAAGGCATCTGCACGTGCGATGAAAACTTTGGGGCATCAGACTGTTCGCTAGATATTACGACAGTACCTCGTCTTGTTGGTTTAATTGACAATGGGATGTGTGATGAAAAGGATGGAAAATGTACACACACATACGTATTTGGGGAAGTCTTTTTCGGAACAAATGTAACATGTCGACTGCGGAAGTTCACTGTAAGTTTAAAATGATAAACGGGTCAACGATTGAGTTGTAATTGTTTTGTACCCACTTTTGTCGCGTGTGAGTTATAAACGGATGTTTAGCATCTTATTTAGAATTATCTATAAAAAGACTTGCCATTCTTGAAAGGAAAGATTGTTTTCAGTTGTTACAAATCGAAATGAGTAAAGCAACAATAATAATAGATATACATGTATTAGATTATTGAGTTCTCATTGTCTTTGTACGGCACGTTTTCATAACCAATTGTTTTCCAGTTTGGTGTCGGTGAATCAGTCAAACTTCATGATAAAGAATTTAACATTCACGGGAGAGCAGACACCCTTATTGAGGCATGGTGTCCGATAGAGCATATTCGGGAAAAGCAATCCGTTTCAAAGGACCAAACTTCTGATTTTGCATTTGGCTATCAAGTTTCAGTCAGTAACGATGGAAAGAATTTTCCTCCTGAACCATTGAATCTATACATATATGACTCGACGTGCCAAACATTCGAAAACAAAATGTCAAGTGGAATGACTTTCAATCTTAGAGTATGTAAACAACAGTCAGATTCGTTCGTAATAGTTTTTCTTATATTGACAAATATTCAGTATTGATTTTATTTACTGCTTAATGTTTCAAGTGGAATGACTCAATCTTAGAGTATGTAAACAACAGTCAGATTCGTTCGTAATAGCTTTTCTTATATTGACAAATATTCAATATTGATTTTATTTACTGCTTAATGTTTTGTTTGCGAAACATCTACAATTGATAGTTAATACAAGGTAGAGTATAATATTTTATGAAGCTTAATCGCTAAAATCTTCCAAATCAGTGACACGGCTACAAGCTTGAAGAAATGTAGCTTTACCTTAAACGCGGGAATTTTCATTTACGCCATTTGAAATGAAACAGACATTGCACTGTGTCCCTAATCATATGGTGATGAGCAGGTTTACATTTTTGTTCCTTTTAAGAGAATCCATTTCATCTTCACAAAAGATATTGTCGTTATGAGTTACATATAAAATAATTTTTCAGAAAATGTTTACAAGAAAACGGATATTTCAGATTGTTTTAATCAGTAATAGTTTAGCTACACTTTTTACCTAAGGTTGGGCACTGTTTTATCGAGGGTTTGTGTGTAAAGAATGGAACGTTGAATGTTCAGAAGACGATGATATGCGATACTAGAGTCTCAAACTTCAGCTGGAACCCAATACCAACAACAACCCTGGCCCCTGCAACAACGACCATGACATGTTAGTCAATATGTATACTTGTTAAGTATTTCTTATAGATTTTATAATGACAAATGATGAAAGAAACGCGTAGTCAAGTGGATTGTTTTTTGGTTTTGGTTTGTTGTTTTGTGTTGTGGTTGTTTCTTTTTTCAAAAAAGCTGCTTTGATTATTTCTGTAAATTTATTTACAGCGGAAGAAGATGCAGATACAGAAACGTTCCATATAGAAATACGTACAGATATTACCCTTAGTAGTGCAGAAAGTCTTAAAATTTCTACCATTCATCAGCGATATTCTAAAGAGACAAAAACCGCTGTAAGTAGGTGTGTCGTGCTCCCTTTAAATAAGATAATAAAAGATAAATTAGCCTGTAATTGTGTGTGTGCGTGCGTGCGTGCGTGCGTGTGTGTGTCTGTGATCAGGTTTAACGTCTTATTCAACAATGCTTTCAGTCATATAAACGACGGTGTCTACTTGTAGCAGTGAGCAAAATGCCTGACTTTATAGTGTTGCCTCACTGGAATATCACGCCGTAGACACCTGGCACAGTCACATTATACTGACACCGGGCTGTCCAGTCCTAGTACTATCCCCTTAATACTGAGCGCTAAGCGAGGAAGCTACTAGATCCATTTTTACGTCTTTAGTATGACGCGGCCAGGGATCGAACCCACGACCTCCCGCACTCGAAGCGGACGCTCTACCACTAGGCTACCGAGGCGGTGCCTGTAATTGTTACAATATATCAATTGTATTATATATGTAGACGTTTATAAGTGTATTTGAAATTTCTTTCCTAAAATTGTCATTCCTTTTTAATAGCTTATCAATGTATATAGTCATAATATTAGCTTAATATTTGTTTGGTACGGTGACGACGTATTATAACATTTCCAAAAATGTACTGCTTTATATACTTTCTAAATATAATGAATAATATACAAACTTTTAAAAAACTTTAGCAAAAAGCGTTACACGCAATCGTTCAAAATTTATTTGTTTTATACACTTTACATACTAATTATACTCTATTTTCGTAAAGCTAATGCAATATTATCAACCGATACTTGGCTTGGGGTTGAAGAATATCATCATTAATTCCCTAGAGTAAGTACTTAAATGAGCACTTGGATTAGATTACATTATCAGATATGACGTATTCAAAAGTAAACTTTTATTCCAAGATTTGAGATATTGATACCCATTACAAGCTACCGAACAATAAGATTTATATCAAATATGAATACGTAAACATACTTAATTCCATATTCAATTTTAATTGTGTTTATTATCTAAATATAATACTATAGTGATTTTCACATGGAAATAAATCCACTCAAAACAATTCAGGTGCTATATTATTATATCAAAAGGCAATTAAAAGCATTCATGTAAACAGTCGTAAATTTACTTCAAAAATATCAATTGTTTCACTCCTTACATTCTTTACTGGTATATGTTTCTAATACAATATGTTAATAAGTTTTAGGTCAGGCAGCTTGAAAGTTCAGTATGCTGTTATTGTACAGAAAGATGATTTTGTTGTGAAAGCGTTGTCAGTTGCAGTAGCAAATTTTACACGTGGAGCAAAACTTGAGATGTTTGGAACCGATTATTCCGTAAACGAGGTGAAAATAGAAGACACAAGAGGTAATATTGGAGATAACAAAGGTTGCGATTTCACTACTTGCGTATAAGCAACTACTTCTTACGAAACATAATGAGCGTTAATTAAACTTGTCTGAAACGTTTAATGAAGTTACTCCGTTCAGGCAAAATGAAACATTTTTAAGACTTCAGATCAAGTCTTTACAAGTGTATTTGGAGCTTGTAAGGCTAAAATGTGTGAAACTTGCAATGTTTTGTTTTTTGACAACTGAGACGCTTAGAAAAATAAAGAACAAATATCTGCATGTACTGTTGTTCGTACAGTAGCGACTTACTCAAGGGAAACAACCTGTTTATAGAATGTAATCTTATAACTGAACATCGTCAATCTTAATCCTACTCAAGGTATTTTGATGTTACAATAATGGTAACGTAATCTGCCTATGTTACCCGCACAACAGGATAAAGCAGTCATGCACCGAACAGTCATCATTAGAATTGTTTCTTTGCATTATCGGAAACAGTTTCCGCTCCATAACTGGAACATACTTAAACATACATTGGACCTCTTGTTGTCAAACCTCATAAGATGATTGACGGCGGTTATTAAATGACCTTAAAGATTTCGGGATGTAGGTCATAGGTCAAGGTATCTGTAACTTTGAGCAAACAGTTTTTGATCAATTACTGGTGAAATTCTAGGGCCTAGAATTGTCAAACTTCATAGCAGAGCATATTATTGGGAGAATGTGTGTTTCTCAAACAGGTCTCAGGTAGTGAAATGTTACATTTTAACTAAAACTTAACGTATTCTGTTCCCTCATCACAAATATCAACAATGATTCTCGACAGCTATACTGCATACTAAAGAATAATGAAATGTCGAACATTTGATTTTGTTGACAATCAAAAGCCTCAAAAGGATCAAACAGGAAACTGTTATGTTAAATCTTTTAAGAATTAATATTTTAAATGATTTAAAAAAAAAAAACATTTTTAATTTATGTATATTTAATATTATTTAAATATAGCTATTTATCTTGTGGTTCAATGCATCATATTAAACAATCTCAATTAAGAGGTTTAGTACTGAAGCATAGAGGGGACATCAGATTTTTTTATTTTAATTTATGTCGTGGTCACGAGATACAACTAAGAAAGAAAAACGAAAAACGAAAAATGTTATCTCGTGGCCACGAGATATAACTGAGACAAAAACAAAAAAAAACAATTTCTTAATTCGTGGACAAGAAATATAACTAAGAAAAACAACAAAAAAATACGATTTTTCCTAATTTGTGGCCACGAAATATAACTAAGAAAAAAAACGAATTAGACATTTTTTTTTTTTTCGTTTTCTTTTTCTTAGTTATATTTCGTGGCCATGAATTAGCGAAAGTCGTTTTTTGATTTTTTTCTTAGTTATATTTCGTGGCCACGAATTAGCAAAAGTCGTTTTTTGTTTTCTCTTAGTTATATTTCGTGGCCACGAATTAGCAAAAAATCGTTTTTCGATTTTTTCTTAATTATATTTCGTGGCCACGAATTAGCGAAAAAAAAACGTTTCCTTTTTTTGTTTTTTTTTTACTTATATTTCGTGGCCACGTATTAGGAAAAATCGTTTATTGTTTTTTTTCTTAGTTATATTTCATGGCCACGAATTGGCAAAAAATCGGGTTTTTTTTTTTTTTTTTCTTTTCTTAGTTTTATTTCGTGGCCACGAATTAAGAAATTGTTTTTTGTTTTTTTTTTTGTTTCTTTTTGTCTTAGTTATATCTCGGGGCCACGAGATAACATTTTTTTGTTTTTCGTTTTTTTTTCTTAGTTATAACTCGTGGCAACGACATAAATTAAAATTAAAAAATCCGATGTCCCCTCCATGCTTCCGTAGTTTAGAGAAACTTTAGAATATGTTTGTCAATGAATATTTATTATAACTGAATGTGTTATATAATTATGCCATGTACTAGTGCTTTATAAAAGACAGAATACACCTTATTAAATGTTGGGCGTAATAAAAAGTACGAAAAAGAAAAAATCAGAAATAGAAATATAAACCTTCAAACACATTTCCAATTATCAAACGCAAAGAGCATTTATATTTAAAAGAAGCGATCTTTCAAAATATGTGAAAACCTGTCGGCTGGAAGTCGATGCTTATCCAGTATACGAGGAATCGCTTTAACATTTCATAGTTTGTTTGTGTATATAAATGCTAAATAACTTAGTGTGTGCAACTGTAGCACTACTGGATAAAACAAAGATATCAAATCATTTGTCTTTTTCTAACAAAATTATCACATTTCTAGTATAGCCGTGAGATACATATATGAAAGTAACGTAAGATTAAAGTTATTTTAAATCAACTATAAATAATATCTAAGAGTTGTAGTTGGGTAAGACTTTAAATTTCCGAAAGGCAATCATTGTAATGTGTTGTCGTGCGGGCACTCCTTGGCATAAAAATTAAAATCAATGTCACCAAAGCAGGATAGAAGAACTATCCGAGACATATCAGAAAGTTAAATACCAAGGAGAAAAGATAATTCTAGTAAAATGTGCATATATGAATTCCCTTTACATTTTTATCTTGCCGAAATTCCTAGACTTTTGCATATGATTAATATGTATTCTTTCAAGTGCCTAGGGACAACGAATGATAGCATTTGATCCGTATTCCGGACACCTCAGTATGTAACTTGATTTTTGTATCTTTTGTTCGGTTTTCAACAATTAAATAAGATTAAAGGATTTATAGTAATGTGGAAAAAAACTGATTTAAGAGAGAGAGAGAGAGAGAGAGAGAGAGAGAGAGAGAGATCTTTTAACACCACTTATATGATTTCTTTTCAGTTGGAAAAGAGACGGACAAATACCAAAGATTCCTCCTTTGTGAAAGTTATACCAGTCTACGCCCTTGCGAGAAACATGAAAGTTGTGTATTAGAGAAAGGTTTCCTTACGTGCATGTAAGTTCAAATATTTTGAGTGAAACCTTTTTAAATGTTATTTAAAGTAGATATGATAATGGTTCAAATTATACACAATACATACCATAAGATATTATAACATCTTGGAATTGCGCTTATGTGTACAGTTTTATTTGAAATATGTATTTCATTATTATTATAATAGCAATATTTTTATGTTTACTTTGAGAAAATGATACAAAACTGCAACTGCCTCAATCTGTCCTTTTAACTCTTGCAGAAGAACAGCCGATTCAAGTGTTGATTCAGGTAATACATTAGATTATTACACAACTAAGTTGATCCAGGTAATACGTTAGATTATTACACGACTAGGTTGATCCAGGTAATACATTAGATTATTACGCGACTAGGTTGATCCAGGTAATACGTTAGATTATTACACGACTAGGTTGATCCAGGTAATACATTAGATTATTACACGACTCTACATAAATTGCCGGTCCATTGTTTATACTGTGTGACCGGTCTGTTACATTTTGCTGCAGTATGAAAATTTATTTCTGACGTTATGTAATATAATATTTACTGAATGAATTGCCGGTCAATGTTCACAACCAGCTAACCAAGGTCCTTTGTATATTAAAGTACAAAAAGAGAAATAACAAGTATTTTTTAATTCAATTATTAACCAGAAAAAAATGATCATTGAAATTGAAATGAAAGAAGCGTTAAATTGCATTTTAATAAATATTATTGTAATAAAACTTGATTTATTAGAAAATAAAAATACTGTTGTGTCTTATCACTTTGTTTGTTTAGCCCTAATTTAATCAGGCTTTCTACACTCGTTATAAAGAACCGGTTTGTTATAAAGGTGAGAAATATCACATGCAAACAATGTACTGCACAGTAGATATACAGTAGCTTATTATGATAAACAGAAGCTAGTCTATCAATGGTCCAGTCTTGTATATTGTCCCTTACCGCCAATTCGCAGACCGTATGATCACCATAGGCCACATACCTCTCATACCAGAATCAGTGTCTCTATGGTTGAAGTGTGTTACAAATTTCATAACCTTTCATGAACAGACTCAACCAAACCGAGTCTGCTATTTCTGTGCTTGGTTGCTGTTTATGTCTGAAAAGAATCTTATTGTAGATGTTTTAAGAAACATAATTTAACTCTTATATTATTTCTTATATTAAGATGCTTTTCATATATTACCTACAATATCTCTAAAAATTGAAACAATTAAAAAATGTTGACAGGGCGTTTATCATGTAATATTGTACTAGGCTAAGTGTGTGATCTTATAAATCACTGCTCTTTGACATGAACATTTAAAATGTCAACATTTTACATTGATTTTCTTTTATATTGGCGTTAAGACAGATTAAATACTATATGCTAGTTTCTGTTACCACATGTTTTAGATTGTCTTATTGTACCTAGGAATAAGTTTTATGGATAGAACATATTATAAACTTAACGTATAATGAAAGTTATCTTTTCTAGGAAAAAAAACGTCATATGTGATACTAAGCATTGCTGCGCGATTATGTACACAAAAGTCTAACAATTTATATGTTAGTCACTGTGTTGATTTTAAGTTCTTCAACATGATTTTCTAAGGGATGATGGCAATCAAAGTGTTTATTCTCTATCAAATAAGTAATGATGAATGATATTTTGATTGTTAGTCTTTTTTTCTCAAATGATATACAGGGCCTCTTTGCCCGTGTGGTTAAGGTTACTAACTTCGAATCACTTGTCCCCCGGCTTTGTGGGATTGAAACATTGCCCAGGTTGTAGAATTATTTCAACGGAGGAAATTGTCGAGCTGGTAAAACTTAACGGAATGTCGATGGTGCTACCCATGTTCCTGCCCGTGGTGAAATTTAGTTTCCAGAGGGACATATGGTGTCTTCCTCAACCACGAAAAAGCTGTTCATTGGACTCAACAAACTGTTATACAATATTTTGCAGTACAGTTTTCTCAAAACAAATCCCCGTGACATATTGTTTCGACCTTGGTATTTCAATGGTCTTTCAAAGTGGTAACTACAATGAAAGGAAATTCTGTCCGTTAGACAAAACAACTGAATGATGCTTTTCTACACTACAAGTGATTTTCATAGAAATTGTTTTGTTGGGTCTGTCTTTTGGGACCTGTTGCTATAAAAACGTTCATTGTCTTTTTGAAATATGTCGGATTTATCTTTTTAAGAACTGAAACAACAGAGTAGTACTTGAAATGTATTTACATTTTAACAGGGAAAATGAACAAGATAATAATAATCTCGTCGGCAGTGGGAAGTATATTGGTGATCATCGTATTTGCCCTTGTCGTCACAATTTGTTGTAATAGGAAGAAATACAAGAAACGCTTAGAAAACCACAAACGAACCACAGGGCAAAACGAATATCACGATATGAATGACACGGAAACGGTCCAAATACCTCGAGCGAAACACAATAACGATAAAAGCAGAGGGCATACAGCAGACCAGGACAACCAAGCTTATCAACGTGACGATGGAGGTTCTGCTGTCGCAAATACAACAATTAATTCTAGGTATAAATACATAATGGTACTGTCAAATTAGTTCAAAATGTTATCATGATTGTGCTAACCCCATCATCTGTATATTTTCTAAACAAAGTCCACAATTTACTTACAAAACGAGTAGTTATAGTAATGTTTTGAACTTTTTTTTCATACGATACATCTCGTTAAAAAGATTATATTTTAGGCGTCAGTTAAATATAGAATTTTCTGCAAAAAAGAAATATTGTATTAAATTACAAGAAAAAGGTGCAGTTTGCTATAAAGTTATGCGTATTAAATCTACGAACTCACTGTATGGTGTTTTCTGTTGTATTACAAAACGGTAGAACTTTTATTCCATGTAATATGTATACGTATATCACTAACCATAATATTAATGATAATTAATATGATCCTCTGAAAAAAGCAGAAACTTACTTTTTATATAATACATAAATATATAAAAATTCTCAATTCTTCATAAAATTATTAGTTTACCTTTTCATTTTTTTATTTCATTACATGTTACATTATAATTATTTATAATACTTTCAGATTAACGTCAGGATCATACCATGAATAGAAGGGCGGTTATATCTCTTACACTGGAAAAAAATCATTGAACAAGATTATTTACGTTGACCATACGGATAATGATTCTAAATTCGTAACTTTGTCCTACAATTTATATTTGTTTTTACTTTAAGACATAATCCAAGTACCTCTCGATTTATCACAATGAACTCTTGATAGATTAATAACACAAACTATTCTTCTTTTTGTCTTGATCATGTATCAATTCATGCTTGATCTTAAAAGTGTTACCTATAAATGTTATGAACAAGTATGCATTAAAATAATAAGAACAATGATTCAATAGGAAAGAGCAGCAAGCAGCTCAGTCCTATCAAATCAATACCCTTTTCTACAATGTATATTTAGACGAGAATAAGATACCCATTTAGGAACGGCAACTCTACAAACCAACTAACGCTCTATATTATGAAGATCCGTCATTTTTTAATCTATTTGATTATTTACTTCTTTACCATTTATTTTCTTGCAAATTATAACATGACATGCCAATTATGTTCAAATCACTTTGCTACTGTATTGATTTTGTTGCAAATAATGGCATGAAATGCGAATTAAATAACGTTCAAATCTCTACGCTTAAGTGTTTGTTATCATTTGCTTTATGAA
This sequence comes from Mercenaria mercenaria, assembly GCF_021730395.1. NCBI lineage: Eukaryota > Metazoa > Mollusca > Bivalvia > Venerida > Veneridae > Mercenaria > Mercenaria mercenaria. The sequence goes on from NW_026459850.1 coordinate 67,730, forward strand.
TGCTAATAAATCATGGATCTAAAATAACGTCTTACAGATTTTATCAGTGAATACAGAGCAGTTTTCAACGGCCATGAGGCGGTCGTAAAAAGTTGCCCCATAGTTGGACTCAGTCAGTGAATGTAAAACCTCAAACTTTTGCTATTCGGATGCCGGTCATGTCATCACTGGTAATTTTGATATTATTAAAGACAAGCGTTTTCGTAATTTATTCTTTAAAAGGCCTGAATATAGAATTCCTTCAACTATTGATTTTGATGTTTGTCTTGGTCAGATTGCGGAATCCATCGAAACTTTTTGTGTTAAATGGTGTTGTCGTGAGAATGCTGATCCCAATGCATTAACGTCTTGGAAACGAAATATTTTTAACATTGTTGATTTTCGAATTAAATTTTATCAAACAAACGAACACCTACTTCCACCAAAACCCAAGTTTACTTTAAGACATTTGAAAAAGGAATTCTAAAAATTTCATTCTAAGTATGTCTTAGTTCCAGCAGACAAGGCGGCCAACAATATTATCATCATTTGACGCCTACGTTATATTAATGTTTTACAAAAGAAACTAAATAGCACTAAAGCTTATACACCGAGTCCTTCTGTTAAAAGTAATTTGGTCACTGATCACATCACTGTAGTTTCTAATTTGAAAGTTCGTATAGACGATCAAAAAATTAAACTTCCAACCATGTACTGGATTCCTAAATTACATAAACAACCATTATATCAAATAAGACAGCAGGCAAAGGCTTTGAATTTGCTTCAGCCCATATTTGAAACTGATGAAAAAACCTACGATTTAGAACCTCATCAATAACTAACATTGAAAGCATGGCCCTGTCAAAATCTTTTCCTGACAGAATATGTTCTGCTGTCAACCTTGCAAAAACATCAGACTCCGCCATGAGGTTTTTCAAGCCAGCATCACCATACAAGTGACCAATACCAGCAAAAACAGACATCATGAAATGCATGCCGCCTTCAAGTGGGATAACCCTTTTCAATTCAGTTGGTCGGGCCCACACAATTTCAAGGGCTTTTGTAAGTAACCCCATATCAAAAATAATTGGGCAAACAGATTGACCTAACGCATTGATTTGTTCTTTGGTTCGCTTTAGAATAGTGTACACAGTGTTGTAATCATTAGGTGTTGCCATTATAATGGGATTAAAAACTATTTCAGTAGTTTCACTAAAGCTGTCATTTTGTACATAAGATTGGAACACAGTCCACGGAGGTACAGTGTCTGCTCTGTCATCACAGAGACTTGCCAAAGTGGCTCTACTCATGTGGTACATTATTTCCTTCAGTCTAAGGACTTTTGCACTGTGTGGTTCCGGGCAGGCGAGCTCTTCTAGTGTTACAGGCGGCTGAAGCAATGGACTAGGTCTAGTAGTAGGTTTACTGTATAATAGTGTTTGTGACAGTCCAGAACCTAAAATAATAAACATGACATGTAAGTAATAGAACAAGCATTGGAAACATGAGGCTATCTGATTTGTAAGATAGCTTTATATTCCAGTCACACATACGGCGCGGATAGCTATGTCTAGCCACGGATAGAAACGTAGTAATCTGTATTGATCCGTGCCTGAGCTGTACAGATTGGTACGGACTGATACGGATTACTACTTTAAGGTACGGCTAAGGTACGGATCGATGCGGATTACTATGTTTCTATCCGTGGCAAGGCGTAGCTACCCGCACCAAATGTGTGACTTGGGTATTTGTTACCCTGCATGGCCACACTTAGGTGTACATGTACATTTTATACAGAACAAAGCTTTATTGAAAAAGCAACCTGTGATACAGCTTTATAACATATACTATTGGAAATTGGCAGAATTGTCATCGATGAAAACTTTATAGAAAAAAGGAAGGCTCTCATCAAACTCGGATAGTGTGCATTATCTCATTATTTTGCAAGTTAAGCTACAATATGAGTTTCTAAAGAAGTACAATAATAATACAGTCAAACTTATTTGGAGGTGGTCTTTATTCACAGGTTAACATACACTGTAAATGTTAAAATGGGGAACAAAACATATGGTCTTTAGAGCCAGGTGGTCTCTGTTCAGATGTGGTCTATAACACAGGTTTGACTGTAATATTAAACATACCTGGAAGCAATGAAGTATCAACTGAACGATTTTGAACACGTGGGATTCTGACCGCTGTCTGTGGTTGTGTAGGAGTTGTTGAAACCAAGATACTAGTCATAGCGTGTGTCGATCTTTTACCGCTCAGTGTGTTTTCTTTATGATCCCAGTTGTCTGCTGCGGCTACTAGAAGTCCTCTTGGACCATGTGTTTCAATACTGTGTACACTCAGATCAGACGGTACGATTCCTCCTGAATAAAAATATTTAGCTATTAGTCCTGTTTAAAAGTACATAACGTATACATTTGTACTTACCTGTCAGTAAACTGAATCTTAATCATCACCTTTTTATTATCATTGTAAAGTGTTTAAATTGAAACTATTTCTTGAATATATTACTGGTATGTGTACATTTTTTGTACATGTTGCATAACATAAAACAACTTTGGGAGGACATGACGTTCATAATTAGAACGAAACATCTTGATTTAAACATGAAGTGCGTAAAACAAACCTCAGTAATAGGTGGAGCTGTATTACATATGTACTTATCATAAAACGAATCGAAAACAATAGCATACCTGATGGGGTCTGCTGTTGGTTAGCTGACAAATATAGAAGTCAGGAAGTGTCAGACCTCAGTATAGGGCAGTGTATAACCATGTGTATTTAAATCCTCTATGAGTTTCTTGCTCCCATATGAGTGATGTAAATACATTGTTAGTCCAAGATGCTTTGGTGTAATAACTGGCTTGACAAGTGTTATTAAATCAGAACAAATAGCAATGGTCTTCTTATCAATTTCCTCATTTGCGCTATTTGTTTTACTTAACCAGGCCACAAATTTCAAAAGCAGGGGATCCAAGAAGTCTTTTTGATGTTCAATGCTTAGTTCCTGAGACGAGTAGTATTCTCCCTTAAGACCCTCAGTCTTTAATAATCTGTTTCGGAGAATCATAGCAGCTTGGTGGATGACCGAAATTTCATCCTTACCTGGGTCAGTAAAAGTATTGAGCAATTCTGTGGAACACTCATCCTGCTCATTTAATTCAGTGAGAGATCTTTCAAGATCAACATTCTTTGACAGGGCTTCAGATAGTGTATGCTGGTTTGAGCACAATAAATCTGTCAAACCAGGTCTACTAATGAACTTGACTTCTGGCCATATACGTTCTAGAGCTTTCTTTATGAATTTAGCTTTGACTTTGCTTGAACAAATTCTGTCGCCAGATGATTCACAAATTTCACTTATACGGCTTTTTAAATATGACATTTCAGATACAGTTTTGTCCTCTTCAACTTGAGATTTAATTTCTGCTTTCAAAACTTCACAAGCATTTATTAACTTACCCTTATCTGCTTGACTTTTAAATGTGTTATTGTTCTTATCAGATATATAGCTAGCTAGACACCCTTTCTTCCTGTGATACCGGACTTCAACTGCCACCAGATCGCCATTTGTAGTTAGTAACCTTGCATAGAGCTTTTTATCTCCTTTCACTTTAGCTGTTTCGATTAATTTTGAGTACAATTTTGAATTTTCATTGACTGACCCCTCAACAGTTGACCACTTAGCTCTGTGCTTTGAATTACATTTTTGGCCACAAATGAAACAGTTTTCCTTCCAACTAAAATCAGGAACGTTGACTTTTGATCTGGTATATGCACTTTCTTCATCAAAAAGTTTGGATTCAGTCGGGAGTCCATTATCTCCCACTTTGTTATAAAATGGATGGACATATTTTGCACGGCAAGATTTATGATAGTAGATACATGTTTCTTCTGAACGTATTTCAGATTCAAAAGCAATGATACTAGCAGAAAATGCATCATTTCTGTCTCTGCATATTGACAGTAGAGAGTCACATTTTTCTGGGTCAAGTACTGTTTTATTGCTATTGAAACGTTTATTACAAAAACAACATTTGTTAGAATCAAAACACAGTCTTCTTTTCTTGGGTTCAGATGTAGATGTATCCATTTTACTTACCTGGAAAAAGAAAACAATATAGGAAGAAATAGTGACAACCAAGCATGTACTCCTGTCATTATAAAACAATTTACAGAATACTTAACGTAATGAAGAATTAAAAAAAAAGGTATGAAATGCTTTTCTCTGGTCATTGGAGTGCATTAAACATGCACATTGACAGAGTCATCTCTGCACTCTGGTTCATGCTCTCAGTGCTTTGATTTTTTATCAGGCCTAAATATTAAAAGACTGCTTGCTGTGCAAAATTATGAGGGCGATGCATTTGCAATAGCATCAGTAGGTAAAATATTTTTTAAATATAAGTTTTAGTGATACGGGATAATTTACACGGGAATTATTTATATATGCACCGAATGTATTAAAATTTAATTTTATGAACAAAAACCAACAAAATCAATATCTGAACAAATTATTCAGTTGAACAAATAATTCATGAAAGTATTTTACGCATGTCTGCTTGTTTTAATCCCATTTTTGAGACTGATTTTGATTCTTGTTTATTTATCAAATTTGACAAGGTCATGCACTGTTTACATTCTGGGTTTCAATATTTTATCACATTGACATTGTGTATCATTGTAAAATCTATCAGGAACAATAATTGTAAAATATTTTCTTCTCAATTTACCCTTTTTAGGCTTTATTAGTAGGTAATATTGTGTATTTCTACATTGTTTACATTTATTCATTTGAACTTTCCCGCTTCCAAACTTTTACCGGTGATGTGGCTATTTATACCTCAACAATTTGGTCCTACCACAAAATACTATATGTAGCCAACAAAAATTGTTGCAGAAACAAAGTAAGTGTTAAAATGATAGTAAATGAAACAGAGGTGGACATATAAGATCAATAATACTTACCAGTGTTATCCATTAATCGGCTATTCTTCGTCTTATTTCATAGGACAACATCCAAATGAGTTAATCTTGATCAAACAAGACACAGCACAGTTTGATCCATAAATACCGGTAGATAGATATTCGAAGTGAAACTGATGTAATTTCCTATTAAATGCTTAATGTGTTTATAACAATAAAACATGTGTAGGTTAAGAATAGGTGACTTAAGTCAGAACAGATAACACAACATATGCTCAGTTCTCGTAACTCTGGTTATTTTCACTGAAAATGTGGCCATTTTGAAAGCAAGCATGGATTCTACATAACAGTTTACACATTCTTCTTACCCAAATATAACGTGTTTTCAACATTATATATACAAACATTGCTTGGAGCTAATAGGAAATGACATCTTCTTGACATATAGACCATTTACATTTATTTCTAAAATTCATGTCAAATTACCCCACCCACTTATAAAAGATTATGAATTAAAGAAAAAGAACATTTTTTGTTCTTTGTGTATTTATTTTCATTACCTGAATGTTACATTTCGTATCTGAGAATAAACACTTACACTTTTTGTCATATCCATTTACCTGCTCTTAAAAATAGCACCCAATACCCTATATTTAACCAATTCTGAGGGGACAAATTTCTATTTTTTTGCAAAATTTACAGAAATGTATATATATAAAACAACTAAATAATGTAATTCCAGTGTTTAATCATGCATATAAAGACATAAAACAAAATTAAAATCATAAAGTGCAACATTGGGGTCAACAAAACGGAAAAAAATAATATTTCTAATTTTTGGCGGCCATCTTGGACGCCATCTTGGATTTCTCAAAATGCCACCATTTATGCCGATTTATGCCGGTAGTTTCATAAACTTCAAACTTTTACGAACATTTTGGTATATAACTTATATTGTTGTACGGGGGGGTCCAGGTTAATATTTTTTTAAGTCAGAAAGTCACCCTACTATTAATATGATGATCGTGATTTCTCTGACATAGACTGACTTTCCATCTTGGTAAAGTGATTGTGATAGTGCCGCGTCAGTAGGGACACAATGGACCGCGCTAAGATCAGATACGAAACGATTATTGTTGCTAAAGCAATAGAGTCAAATGTGACTGAAAATAAACAAACGCCCCTCGTACTAACTGTGATTCGTTTAGGAAACAAGAGCACCGCAATACGAAGCAATATACGCCCAAATGTATGACTTTTGACCTTTAAATGTTACCTTGACATTGCAGCCAGCCATCCGAAACATGCGCTCCGCACGTCGTCTTGATGTGGTGAACATTTGTTTAAAGTTTCTTTAAATGCTTCAAAAGGTTCGAGAGTTGCACAGCGGACACGAAATTGCTTACGGACGGAGGGAAAGACGGACACTGGCGTCATAACATAAAACGCCCCCCCCCCCCCACCTCCTCCTCTGTCGTATAAAAAGCCTATTTGTTTTTCGTCAAGACAGGCAATCGCAAATATTAGTTTTTGAAAGAGATCAATGCTCTGTGGGTGAAAAATTACAAACGGCAATCAAAAAGTCTTACAATATTTCAAATACGTTTCAATTCGGCAATAAACACAAAATATGCCAAGCTATTGTCGATGAAACGAATACATAGCAATTCGGTTTTTGGACGGAAAGTTTAACATACAAGAGCTTTCCTCTACAGCTAAATTCTTTAGGGAAAATGATACACATCTATCAGGCTGGTACTTACATGACCAGTAACAGTTATTGCTGATAATCAAGATCTTTCTGGGAAGTCCATACCTAATAGATTGCATGTTTTCTACATTAGTTG
>NW_026459851.1:0-71422 GCF_021730395.1 Mercenaria mercenaria
AATCACAGAGGTGGGTTGATAACAAGAAAATAAAGCGATAAGATAAAAAACGCCCCTGTATTGCCAAGAGAACCATAAGTTCGAAAATGATTTTGTACGCAATTTTCTTCAGTTTTAGTGGGCCAGCCGCCGTTCAAGTGACTTGTCCATCTATCAGTTACTGGACGATTCTCATGAACTCGGTACTAAAGAAAGAGGAAAACAATACAATAAATCATCCAAGCAAAGGATAGTAAGGAGTCTATCTTATACACGAAAGCGCCTCTTCTTACAAGTGCGATATTGTCAAGTCTTTTCGGTTTCTGAAAAGATTGAAGTAAACCATCCGCCTTATTCCTTATTCACCTGACCTGAGTCCTTGTGACATTTGTTTTCATTTCCAATACTTAAAAAGTACTTTCTGGAAAGAAATATAAGTTTAATAGTTCTCCAGGCAGCGCCATTTACCGGTGTCTCAGACAGATGCCAGAAAAAGTCGTTTTATCTGTTTTTCGCAATTGGGTAAAAAGGTTACAAAATGTGTTTCGGTAAATGGGGAACACTTTGAAGGTTTATAACAAATATAATTTTGATAAAACGAAGCACTTAATAAATCCGAACATAAAGACAGAACATTTTGCAAGACCGTTGTAATAAACACTTGAATGAATATATACAATTATATATGATTTTGCATTGCTACTTTAAATCATAGACAACATGCATTTTGATTTGAGAGTAAATAAAGTTTACTGGAATAGGTATAATAAGCATAAGAAATTAAATTTCATTAAAAAAACTTAAAATATTTTCCAAAGCATATCTCTGTCATACCTTCTTAAGGTTGTTGGAACCAGAGTAAGTATTTGACATTGAGCAAAGCACTGCAGCTATAAGATTGTTCAAACTATCAAAATTGATGCAGGAAGTTTATGTATTATAACAAAATAATTCTGTAATTCTGTTATCTTATACTTGATAGTTATAACCAATCGCAAAAAGAATGTTATCACGGGCCATGTTTCAAGTACCTTTCATATCATGTTATCATGCAATCAGTTTAAAATTTTGCAAAGACAATGTAACTCTCTCCGTGCATCAACACCTTTTGAGAAATGATGGAGGTTTACAGGCTCGCTCTATTACATTTTTGTTTTTTCTTTACAGGGAGTCTTACTGGAGGTATAATTTTCCTTAGTTTTCTGTCTTGATGAGCAATTACAAAATTGACATGAGAATGTTCTCAAAGAAGTTTTAAAAAGTGTATTGATTATTTAAATTTCGAAATGCATTGAGACAAAAATATCCGCATGCAGGTTTGTACAGACACTTTTTTGTTTGACACAAACAAAAATGTTTTAAACATATCTTAGCAATTTTTTATGGTTTCTTTTCAAAACTTGAATTACTTTTTTCTTATTTCTGAAAATGGTCTTGGACTGTTTTATTTTACAAGTCTGCATCTTGTTAAATGCATTTAATGCAAAACATTAGTAGTTAATATATTCACGGTAATGGAAGACACGACACTGGATACTAGGTAGTATGAGATAATACATATCTCAAATAAAATAATTATCATTATTTAAATAAATCTTACAACTGAGATTTGACAGCGATGTTCCGCTGTGTTCAATGTCTATGTATACTTTACTTTGTTTAGTACACAGCTTAGGGATGTTTCGTTTTGAAGGAACTGCATTCTGTTAACGTTGCAATTCATCTTGTGTTTTTTTATCTTTATATATCTTTAAAATTATATATCACTTATGCTCATAATATACGAGTTCAGTTCATTGTTCGTAATAATTCATTGATGAAAGTACTGCTTTTCATTCGAATCTTCTTTCTCTATGTAATAATGCTTGTATTTCAGATTGCCGTCTGCGAATGAGGCGGGGTCATATCGTGACTCCAATGACAGAGATAGCTAATACTTTGGGAAGAAGTAATCGGAAAATGACGAAAATAAGATAAACTTCAATTTGACTCTTTTATATGTTTCATAGTATTTGCTTCAGTTTTTGAATTTTGTTTATGTTTTCTATTTAGATTATCTTTTTTATAAATGTGTGTTAGGTTCTATAAGCAGTGTCCATCGAATGAATATTACATGTATGTGATAATTATATGTGAGCGGATTATGCTTTCGCAACGATATATCCGTTTGACAAGTAATAGAACTGCTGTTTTTGAAAAGTAGATGATATCAAAATAATAATATACACTTTCAGTAAAAAAAGTCTAATGCAACACCGTTTTTTTTTTCTTCAGCAAATTCATTTCATGTGTTTAGTTGATTAGCAGTAGATTACATCTATAATTTTTACTTTTTCAGACAGTAAGATTCCCATTTTATAACTTTCGATGCTACGGAACTACACTTGAACTCGAAATACTACATGTATTAATCATTATCGGAAATACTTTCTACAATGTATATCGTGGTGTCGGCTCATTGAGCTCGTAAAACTAGTACATTTGGTAAAAAGCATTTAAATGACATGAAATGAAAAGAAGTTTTTTTGTTGTTTTACATGGAAGATTGAAATACTTTCAATCGTGAACAATCATCCCCTGGTGGCTGTGCCACTGCTGTAAATATCACATCTCAGTAAAAGAAAGTTCGGTCTTAAACTTATCGATATTAATGAATATAATGTCTTGAATTTTGTCACATAGTTGCGTTATGAATAACCTATTCAAAATTTGAAGAAAATCGAAATGTAATAATATTATTTATGTATTCAAGAATTTTGTCACATTGTTGCGCTATTAATAACATAATAAAAACTTAAAGAAAATCGAAATACAATAATACAATTTATGTATTCAAGATATGAGTTATAGGTTTTAATCAACACTGACATGTTTGTCAACATTGCAGGGTTATTTCATGTGTTGTCGAAAAATTCCTATGTTAATATATAAATAACAGTTATCCAATAAAAATGTCATGTTTAACTAAAATCGATTTTTTTCAATAGCAGTACATCAAAATAGGTACATGTACCAACAATATCAGCCTGGACAACAAAAAAAATGAATCCTCTATTGTAAAAAGGTTTGCATTTCTCAAATATTTCTTTAAAAACTGTCAGACATTTAAGGCGTAAACAAAATGTTTCCGGTATCCCGACCTACACTAAATTTTGGCCCGACCCTCAATGTTTTTATGGCCTTGGAGAATTCTTATAACAAAAAATTGCAAAACTGCACTTTTTATGCTTTAAACAGCGATGTTAGAAATAAACTTTCTGATGCTCTAAATGCACTACCGCATTATTTGTATTCATTCTGACACGAAAAATATTGACTTAATATAAAAAAAATATACTGACCTACCTACCCTAATGCGTTTAGCATGTTACCGGAAACAAACAATGTTTTCTTACGCCTTAGAAAAAATGAATTCAATATTACAGATTTAGGAGCTTTTATGTCAACCCATGAATCACAGGATTTACATTACAGACAAAAAAAAACATATCTCGCGAGATTTTGTTTGGAAAAGAAATGACGGATTAGGAAGTCTAATTTCAACACAATAGAAATGCACATTTACAGTTTGATCCATTTATTCTTGCATACCAGACATAATTTTTTACGTGCTTTTGTCGTGCTAGGAAAACTCGTCTTACAGCCCGGGGTGTAAAATGACTCACGTGCCTCAGTTTATGAATGAATGCTACAGCATCAAAATAGTTCTTAAAAGAAAAGTGATCCTTTCTTTTTTTATTTTAAAGAGTTTGTTATGCAAGGAAACGAATCTCTCACTGGTAGAAGGCGCTGATGGAAATACATGGCTCTCGGGTAACTGTTTTGGTAATCGGCTGAGCCTAGTTACAACCGAAACTGTTACCCTCGAGTCAGATATTTCCATCCGTACCTTCAACCAGTGAAAGATAATTATAATCCGTAACAGTTTTTGTTTTCTTGAACCGCGGCATGATATTGCAAGATCAAGATTCTATCTGCATTGCTATAATCTACTTTTGTTGTTTTATAAAACGGGCTAGAAACATATTTCTTTTACATGAAAAAATATATTTTAATATGCTCACTAAGATATACATGTACGCTTTTCAAAATCGTGGACTAAAATAAAATATTTTGAAAATTTTAAAAGTTCATTTTACCACCTTAGGAATAATTTGGTTGATGTATAGTATCCGATGTTCTGTCTTCTATTTAAAGAGAAATCAAGTAGAAATCTTGAAACGGAACAGGCGGACCAAACAGTGTAATTATAAATAGTTTCTATTATTAGCAAACATTTAAGGTCTTCGTGTGATAACCATCTAATTTACCGCGGTTCAGAGCTTTACTTTGGGCTGTCACACAGTCGGCAATAACAAATGCCATAGTGACCCGATATGTCAGTCAAACTGTCTGAGTATAATCGTGCAATCTCACGTTAAGATAAGGCATCTTAGTGCAAGGGAAATTAAGAATACACATGCAAAGGATATGGAGTTTATGCAAAAAAATGCATTTTGATAATATTTCCACAGCTCAATTGACTTGTTTGTATATTATGGTTTCTGTTTACTCAGACAGCCCAAGCATCGCAATGTCAACTGTACCAGAAATAACGATCTAGGTTTGTCGTGGAAGGTCTACACAAATATCTTGAAAATAACGCAACAATAATAACTCGTAAAAATGGACTTATGAATACAGAGCATGCGTCTATGAGTATGAATGTGTTAAAGTATTTACCTTTACTGTATACTTAAGAACTATGTGCGCACACTTGTTAGCAAATTCAAATATAAAGGATGGAAATATGGGTATGTTACGTAATAGTTTTTGAAAATGTATATGCTGTATTTTCATCAGCGTTGAGGAATCTTAATTAAAGCCCATTAACCATGAAAGTGATGCAGTATGTGCTTAATTAACCAAACACCTCCGAGTACGAACTTGGAATTAATTTATCAGAATTCGTCGTGAAAGGCAGACTCAACAGAATTGATTCATAAACTGCAACGTAGTTTTACAAACCAATTTTAGTGTAATCTTAAATATTAACGAGGTGTAAATGGTTGAAAACAGGTACAAGATACAAATTACTTTGCATGATGTGTATGTGAGGGAGATAGCTGGATCCCTAAGTCTGTATCATAAATTTTTCGTACGCCTGAGGATCGTTTCCATCATTTATTTTAGTTACTCGTTGATTATGTTGTCCTTAATATCAAAAACATATTTAGATAAGGTGCATACCTGACTATGCGTTTCGATTTGACGATCAACAGAGCGTTGGCCTTATGACAGGATAAACTGTGGTTACAGAAATGAAATTCAAACCGAGTCTGCTATTATGCTTTGCTATTTAGTAATTGTATCATCTGTTTACCTTATCTATTTGATCATCAAGTACCTTCTGTTTTCGCCGGCAAGTCATTGCCATTCATCTTTCGTACCGGTTTGTCGTCTTGGGCAGTAAAATTGTTTTTATGTCTATAATTTATCTTCACGACTTTTAATTCATGTCTGTATACTGTCTTCTAGAGACATAATACATATTGTTACACCTACCTTTCCCGTACGGAAGTTTCCGCTGATTTCTATTTTAATATCAGACGATACATTTATACTAAACATAATTCTAAAGAAGTCCAAGTGAAGTTTTTCTTTCAAGTTTTCAAAATAACTCGATTAGTTTTTAAAATATCGTCCAAAACGATTTTGATAAGGTATTTTATCAGTCATTTTTCCAAGGACTTTTTCAATCCATTCTAGTTTATTTGTGAAGGGATATGTTTTAGGATATCGTATCTTGTGAACTTTAGCACCAATTCTCGGAAAATTCAGTTATTACGGATTAAGTGGATCGAAAAGTGACATTTCTCTTCAAGCTCAATGTACAAAAGGTCGAAACATTGTACCTAAGAAAAACTAAGGGGAACAACTCTGATTCGACAAATAAACTGAAAAAATATGTAAAAATATCCGTTGGAAGCATAGAATGCATCCAAACAGAATAATAGAAGACTAGGTTTGACTGAGTCTGTTCATGAGAGTAAATGAAATATGCAACACCTATCACGCCAGCGAGCACCGGCTTAAGCGGAACGCTATCACATTATATTGAATGGACTCCATGATCCAAAAGGACCAGAAAAAATAACAACACTGAATCGACGTACGTGAGACACAGCCGCCACACGGCACTTAAAGATTGCTGTTATGATAGTTAGTAAAACCATAAAATTGAATTTCACTGATTTTGAAATTTCCCTAATTAAAGTCTATATCAAAAGTGTAAACAACTAATTAAATTCAAATAGTACAGTGTAAGCTTCATCACTGGTATAGTAACGGTATCGTATGTTATTTAATGTAAAACGTGACTGATATACAAACATGAAAATATAGAATCTATGCTCAAATTACGCCTTCTCTAATGACCTTTTATATTAATACCATACTTGCAGAATTCTTTTAAACACTGGATTGCGCTGTATACTTGAAAGTAATAACTATTTTGGATCGTGTAACTAGTAAATGGTTTCCACCGACATTTCAGTTGAAAGAATTCATTTTACCTTACAATATGATAGCGTCAATTATTGATGGAAAAAACAACCTCTTTTGTACACATATTTTTACAATTATAGAAAAATCATATTAAGTTCTAGAGATAAAATTCCCTTTCCACTCGGTTAAATGTGTATATGTTTAGGACATTCATCTATTATTATATTAAGACTAAATTATCTCGTGCGCACGACATCTTATCTCGAGGGCTCGACATCTTATCTATATATATTAAGGACCTTAATTTGTGTTTAGTCAGATAGTAAAAAATATACAACTGCCACCGTTTTTGCTTTTGTACGTGTTGATTAAACCATTTTTTTTTCTGGTAAAATGATTTCCAGACTAAAGCTTTAGCGGAAATTGGAAAGTAATATTGTACGTCGACCAAATTTCATCGTTCTGTTAAGACGCACTCTGCATTACCGTGGGTGGGTTTTTCAAACTTAGCACAATCTAGTTAAGAATAAACAAGAAATATCTTTAACAAGAAATATCTTTAAAAATGATGGTCGGCGAATTGTAATAAGGAAAGAAGTTTATGAATTTTTCATCTAACATTCATCTTTCATCTAACATTTTTCAAATTGCAAAACTAAACACCGCACTTTAGAAATTTAAATGGTTCTCTTTTAATTTTTCGCAAAGGTTTCGTAGGGTTGCAATTTTGTTTCGTTTATCCTTAGACGAATAATTACAGCAGTAGTTTGATGAAGATTCATGAAGCGGTTCATGAGAAGAGGTCATTAAACGTGTTTATATTTTTAGCTAGATTGGTCCCTATCCCCATTTGTAACAAAATAGAAGGAGACCTTACGATATTGTTACACATCGAGTTTGATAAAAATCCATTAAATTTTAGAGGTTAATGCGAAGAAAGGCATATCTACTTTTAGCTTTAGTGGTCCTTAATAGGGCCCAAGTTCCTATATAAATAAATTTGGAAAAGGACCTTATAATGATGCTCCAGACCAAGTATGACAAAGATCCACCAAGCTGTTCATGAGACGCTGTATAAAGGCATTTCTAGTTTTAGCTCTAGCAGCCCCTAAAAGGGGTCAAATGTCCCAGCTGAACAAAGTTGGCTGCGGGCCTAATAAAGATGCTACAAATCAAGTTTGATTAGAATACATGAGAAAAAATCAATTAAAGGATTTTTTTATTTATTATTTTTATTTATTTCTAAAATAGGCCAGCTGATCCCGCTTTAACAAATGCATATTCGCTATTCATGAATCTTTGGACAATGACGTCACACCTATAAAAAAGTGAAGTTCAAGCAAAACATACAATTGTATATTGTATATTATTTCAATATTTCTGTTTCATAAGCAAAGTTTGACCGTAGTCATATCACATATCACATAGATAAAACTGTATGCAGCGTACCTTCATTACAGTGTAATGAGATTCAGTCATTATATAGCATATATATAATGAAACAGACTTCAACTGAGTTCAATATTTGCATACCATACTAAAGAAAAATATTCATATATAATAAATCAGTTAAATAATTTATAACAAATATATCAAAGCAAACAAGTACTCATTTTAATATGCAATCTGAATAAGTCACAAAAGCAAGAAACCTTTTCATATACAGACGACAATTGTAACAAGGAAAATCTTTTAAAAAGCACTTCTCTACATAAAAGACTCTTATCACACCCTTATTCATGTGATACGCAGACCGTATTCAGCTCTTGATATATGTTGGTATTTGAACAGGTTTTTATCATATTTATTAAACTTACTTATCATTTTGAGATATATCAATATTCTTGCTAAATATACTGAGCCAAAGTTAGCTTTAAAACTGTAAACAGCGTCGTTTAGGATAAACGCTGTGTCTACATTTCACTCAGCGTAACACAATCAACAGAGTGAAAGAAATTGACACTCTCGTCCAATCAGGCAGAGTGTTGCATAAATCTTCCATTTTGATAAATTATCTACAATGCGTTATCAAGCAGTTTGATTTGCAGTTTGAAGTCACGTGGCATAGGTAACGAAAACGAATTTAGACGGCGTAGCCGAAAAACGATATCGCCGTTATTGGGGGAATTTATGTATTGAAAATGTTGAATTGTGGTATAGATAAAAAACTGTCGTTATTAACATAAGAAATGCATAACTTCTTGACAAAATTATGACATTTTAAAAACAGTTCCTGCAATACTGCACTTCTGACACTTATAGGTAAATATACCAGCAAATAGATGGCAAATTGTGATTCAGAGTCAAATCCAATACTTGCAAACGGAAATAGTCTAGCTCACCACGACTGTCAACTACATTATACATAAATAGTTACACAAACATAGGATTCTAAAATTTGTTTACTAAAAAGCAAGCATTATTTATGTCAATCTCAAATATTTCGTGTATAAATATCTCCCGCCTTTAGTATCTTTTTGTGCTTCTCCGATAGACGTCATTGGCGACAGTATCTACACTCAGTTGAAATATAACGTCACTTTTTGTTAAACAGTATATCAATGTCTGCCAATTAAAAGTATGCATGTATTCGTTATTGTCCGGTCCTATTGTTTTATTGGTTCAAGAATTATAAATTTACAATTATAATTGGTTCTTTAAGTACATGTAGGTCAAACAAATTCAGATGATAGTCAATTATATTTGGCATAACTTTTAGACCTTTGTTACGTGTATATGTATGTAATGAATGGTATGATATCTCTTTGATACAGACGTAACACTGCAGACTAGGCATGATTTGAAACAGGGATTATGTATCTCACAATCGATAACATAAAACTTATCATATAAAACACATTTTATCCGTCCATTGCATCGAATGTGTCAGGGATAGTCATTCTGATTAAATACTTTCGTTAAACTGCAAATACATTTACACTTATAGTGTTCTCCTTTTATAGACGCTTATGGTATATAGGTAAAATTAAGACCCTTAGATTTTGTATCACGCCCAAAGAAAACAGGCACGGCTAAATGGTGAGTCATAAACCAGCAGAATGGCATATGCGTATACAAGAAAGAGAGGAAACAATATGTTTGCCGTTCATAAAAGGTTCAATGTCCAAAATCTTATTCGCAAACATAGAAAAAACGGTCTTGAAAAATTAATTCTTGTGAAGAATATATACAATTTCACACTCTCTATAATCAATTATCAATGCATTTAGGGCATCCAATATTGACATATTAGTATTGTTTGTATAATTGTGGATCTGGCCTTTCATATCCCTCTGGGATATCCTCTTCTATCTTTCTTACTACAAACATGTTTCTTGGAGGTTCCTTGTTTCCCTCATCATTTCTTTCCGTACCACCCAGTTTAAAGTAACTGTAGTCGTTTTCCCTTTGCGTCTCTTTACTTGGTATCGTGTATGTAGCAGACTGCTTTTCATTGATATAAGTGTGTTGATGTGGGTAATCGTTTTGAATTTTGTCATAAACCGCTTGCTTTTTATTTGAAGAGAGAAGTTTCTCATCAGGATCTCGATAACTGTGATTAGGTCTTCCAGGTAGAACTGGTCCATCCCTTCTGCTATCATTATTTCCTGCGTTTAAGTTTGCGTACTGGGTCTTTTCTTTCTTTGATATGTCTAAACGTAAATAATCGTCGGTAATATCAACAGTCTGTTTCGCGGTTTTCTCGTCAGGTGCATTGTCGCTTGCATCGATCGGGTTGATATACGCATACGTCTCTTCATCAAAGTCTTCATCGTGTTTGTAATCTGTTTTCATTTCGCCCTTCTGTTTCTTTTTGTCATTGGTCTTCCTAAAGTAATATTTGAATCCATCAATATTTTATTCCATGTTAATTTGTTTCGGTTTCACGAACATTATTCGTGACAAGTTTCTATTAACTCAACAACAGATCCTTTTGAAGCACCTTACGACGTTTAAGCAACATTCTGATATGATATTATGTTGACGTCGCGCCGACGTGATATCTAGCGCCATATACGCATCGGGAAATAGCGTTTTCAAATTTGATCAAATATTTTACTCAAACATGTTTAAAGCAAAATGTCACACAGCATAACTGTCTTTATTAATGTACAAACACACTGAGTTGGTTTTCACTGTGCAATATAATTCGCAAGGCATATTTCCATTTCCTGTTCTGGTTGTATAAAAAAGGAGCGGGACGACCCACCATTTTGCGCCATACATGCGCCAATAAACAGAAGATATATCAGAATCGAAATAATTTATAGCGACACCGTGTTTGTACACTATTTATAGGCATGAAGGGGGCAATTAGCCGGATATGCCTCCGTGGTCCACTCGAATGTAGTCCATATCAATATATAGTGCAATTTTCCCGCCTAGTAAAGGCCATTTTCATGCCAGATATAAGCTTTATTTGTGCTTGATTGTAAAAAGGAATGTCCGCAGATGATTTTAAGCTACGTTATATGCTTCAGAAGATGATTGGAAGCTGCCTTGTAAAATGAAAGTGAAAGTAGGTATTTCCTGATGTCTACCTACGCAATATTAACGTTTTCATCACGTGTCTCAGTCACGTGACCATGGTTTCACTGCATTATGGTCAACCCCATATTTTTTTGGTATATTTTGATTGCCTAAAGACAGACCTTCAAGACAAGGGTAGTCTCGCAGGAAGTGAAAGGCTAGAAATCTTGATAAAAATATGTTATAAGTTGTTAATTTTATATAGAAAATAGCAGCGGATGCATTTAATACCTTCATACCTATACACTCGGGTGGTTAACGTCGTATGAAATAATTTATTTCGTCCGACGTATAACCGCCTATTGTATCTAAATAGTGTTGAAACAGGATTTGCTATAAACTATTTCTTAAGTAAAACATGGTTTTGAGTTTGGTGTTTTCCAGCTAGACATTAATTAATAAAAAATGTTTGAAGTTTGTCAAATATGTCGAATTGTTTGTTATATCTTCGTTTTATGATTATTTTAAATATGAAGAAAAATAATAAAAGAAATGTACTAAGTTACATAGTGTATTTGTTACCTTTATGTTGGCTGTTAGCATCCCGCTACTTCTCTTTGACAAAGTTTGACATTCTGAATTGTAAACACACATATCCAGTGGTGTCCCATGATGTATGCCATCATTACTCACTGAAACCCTGTAGCAAGACATCAAATTTACGTCTTGAGTGTCAGAAATAGGTCGTTTTCTTCTGATAGGTAACACCAGAGAACAAATAACCTCAATTAGTGATTGCGCTTGCCCTCGTATGACGTATGCATCTATATTCAGTCGCCCTTCCTTATAAGCATGAGTCTACAAAATAGAATAATAGAACAATAATAACAGAATTTTGCAAAACAATGTGTTGTAATACACCTGAAAAAGTTATTGGAAACATGAAAAAAAACATGAAAAAATCATTGGAAATATTCAGTTTTTTGCCCCCTGTTAAACTATAGAATGGTAATATGTATTACATGTCAATTCTTCATTGTTAGTAAAATAGCAGAAATAATGTAGTAGTACTAAGCACTATTGTTAAAATGGCATAAATAGTACCTTAAGTACACTTATCAAACCCGGTTGTAGAGCGGCATACAACGTTGCAAAAAAAATAACTACGTCATGCATTCACTAATTCGACTGCGGCAGTGCCATAACCGTATTAAGGTCCTATAAATCATGTCGATGTACATGATTGTACTTAATCTTGAATAGGTAGTTATTGCAATAAATGTGCCTTGACATATAGCTATGCATGTATAAAATGGGATTAGATTTATGACGTTGAATACAATGCGTCACAAAGAAAGTTTTCCGTAAAATTTAAGATTAATTGTATTACGTATTATACTACAGTCACACTTACATTTAGAAAAGACTCATAATAAAGTCTATTGCATTACTTAAGTTTGTTGAGTTCTCAGTGGAATAAAAACTTCTTCTTTTTTTTTTTTTTTTTTTTTTTTTTTTTTTTTGGTTTATCCCGCTTAAATAACAGTTTAATAACATATTGACTCACAATTTAATACATCAAATGATACAAGTGTATTGTCTTATTATCCCATTTAGTAGAACCTACTTACCTCAAACGCGGTAATGTGACAGGTCACAGTTTCGCTTGCAAAAAAATCCTCCGTAGATAAACACATGCGTGCATTTTGCTTCTTTCTCATCGAAGGTACTTCCGTGAAGTAAACTTGCAGCAGAGGGCGGCTTTTTGAAGTCAATAGAGCAATCATCACCACCAAATCCAACTTTACATTCACATGTGCCTAAATAATGTACATGTACATGTTATAAACAAATATACATTTGTATTGTAAACATAAATGTATACGTAGAGTAGGTGTATATTATTTGTATATTAAACGTATTTATGACAAACGTATATGTGCCTTAAAAGGGCACTCCCCTATATTTATATTTAAAAGTATGCGCCATCAGTAGGAGTGGCGATATTTATGTTTGCTATGGGAACTGAGAAATATCTTATTGTGATAATTTAATTTAGTTTGTTTAATTTGGTATCATCATCTATGGAAACCTTTTCGTTTATTTTTTTTTTTGTTACATGTAATTATGGAATCCTGAGGTTAAAATAGAAACGGTAGGAAGAAGTCAGCCCAATACGACATAAAAGATGTAAATGTTGCAGACTGTTTGACTGAGCCTGTTCATAGACGGCAGCGGAAATTCAAGCTAGCGTCCACGCTCTCTAGCCCCTGGTTGAGCAGAACTCAACATTTACACATGTTACAATTACTAAATTATAATTTAGAGACATTGGCAGATGTATTCTTACGACCGTGTACATAGAACCTTCAATGATACACAGAGTGCAATTCCATGAAAAGCGGCGTATGTTTTCTAGTTAAAATAATGGATTTTCACTATATGAGAAAACAATGTTCAGAAATAAACAAACTGGAATTTAGAGAGGGATCTGAGTTGATCAAAGTTTCTTTATGTTGAATGACTAGTTTTCTAAGGGATGTTTGTTTAACTAATAGAGTCCCCCCTTTATGTATTTAAATTTACAGGCTTAATATTTGCTAGTACTTCTGATAAATATGACCTTTAACCGAGACGGAATATATATAAAAATATATCTTGGATAGAAAGTGTTAAGTTAGACATTATCTCTTCGATAAAAGTAAGTAATTCAGCTCAAAACCATAACCCCTCACAAAGCATACACGTCCGCATACTGTTGGTGTATGCATTTCTTGTTTTGGTTGTATACAGAATACAGCACCAGCCTATTACCAAATATGCCTAGAAAGGAAATACATAATATCAAAAATGTACAACGACTAAGGAAAAGTTGACGATGCATGTATATGCCGACGGCATACAAAACTTGAGAAGCATTTAACAGTAACAACGTATCTAGCAAAATGCCTACTATGTCTACATCGTAAAAGGGTTAAACAGATATCGAATGGAATCAGTGAGGTGAAATTTGTATCCTTCTGTTAAGCAGATGAGCGATGTTGCTGTTAGCCGTTACGAAAGAAATGAACTTTTATAATTTGTTGCTAACAATTTGTAAATGAATGAAAATATTTTCGCTACTAACTTGAACGTACTCTCGTATACCAGCAGATGTCTACTATGGTTCATCTCGGGATTATGACGATTCTCTGATGATTGAAAATCAGTTAAGCGGTAGTTTGTTCTTAGTTATATAATCACATTTAATGACGTTTTGCATTTCCATATGCATTATTTAAGGGAAATCATTACTTTATAACTATTTTTGTTGTTTGCTTTGAAAAATTTCTTTTATTTTGCAATAGTTTTGTAATCTGTGTAAACCGACTACAAGTTCTGTTTCGGACGGTTTATGGACTTGGTATTGCTTAGTATTACCAGGACGACGTTCTCTCAAAATATAGTGCTAGATTCAGTTTTGCCTGTAAGTACACACATATATGTCTATAAAGCTATTATTTGAAATGAGTTGTTTCTAGTAACGAAAACTTAAAACAGAAAATTCAGATTTATGTTTGTAGTTCTTAAAGTTTTCCAGTGGAAGGGCATAGCAAAATTAAGTTTATGTACCCATCGAATCGAATAATACCCCATGTGGCTTTTCGCTGCAGTCAGTTCCAGTGCGATACTTACGGGTTATTTGTTTCGTTTTTAGTTTGTTTTTCAGGCAATTTGTGTTTTCTGTGGTTGCCCTGTGATTTCATTGTTAGTTTTTATCAGATACAATTTGTTTTTACTGTGCTTATCAGGATGTGGGTTTGATGTTTTGCTTGAAAATGACCAATGAATTACACGTTACGTGTTTTTTCTGCGAAGTTTTAATTTCCCTCTGTTGTACAACGTGTAGAACTGATCTCGATTGTTTAGTCATGTAAACGTAAATAAATAAAAGCTAGAAAGAGTTTTGCAATACATGTACTTTATACCATACTCATTAAATATCAATCAATTTATATTTTAGAAATAAAACTTAATACAACTGTGTTTAAATATAATTCAATTCAAACACGACAAATATGTTGTACACCGGGGTGGGATGGGGGTATTCTACGCGGTGTATAGCCGATTTGGAGTGTGTAGATATATTTAAAAACGACTCTGATATGCATCATTTCGACTGTACTATGTACTTTATCGTAATGTTTAGATCACCCGACAAAAGTGTTTCTTCGCGCATGTATGACGCCAAAACAGGAGGTCGTCAGTGTCATTGTTTTAATACGCAAGGGCCAGAAATGGTACAACGTCTTGCGGAGTAGTGTTATAAGGACATGATAGTGAATAATTCTGCTTAGCATATAACCAACCCAGTATGTGTTAATTAATCAAGAAAATTGTTCTATGTATCATTTCGCTTTCGCTTTTAACGTGTCTTTAAAGCAAAATATTAGATCAGATTTTGAAGTGCTATTTTCTGATGTTTACAAGGCGGTAAATATCAACGTCAACGTTAACCAGAACCTCTGATCTACATAGTTACCTGCTTTTTTGCGATCTGCACATAGTCTCATCACCACCTATCTATATGCCAAGTTTAGTCAATACCTTAAACTTTTTTTTTTACTCCAGACACTAAATATGTTAGATGCATTTGACATTTCAGCTCAGTGTGTGACCTCAAGCTTTATTTACCAACACGATATACCGGTATGCGCTCTGCACATCGTCCCATCTCCACCTAACTATATGCCATGTTTAAATTTAATACCTTGAATGTTTCTGAAATTATACTACTCACACGAAATATGACGTCAAAGTTGATCTTCGAAATCAATTGGTGAACTGACACTTTCATATACCGATCTTTTGCAATATTATCATGTTTACAACTGATATTTTAAACACTATATATGTATGACCGCTTTTATATAGATGAATTTAGATATGCTTTACAATTCACATTTTCAATATAACTTCTTCTCGACGATATATGACATTTTCGTGTCGATTTTCCGTAAAATACAACTCACTCACTTCACATACCGATCCGGTTTTGGGTTCTGCACGTCGTAAAATCGCTACCTAATTATATGACAATTTTATTGCAAATATCTTGAATGTTTGTTTAAAGTCATGCCGGACAAAATATTAGGACAAGACAGAGCAAGCAACACAGCACTACACATTTCATCTGTTTTTAGAAAAGGAATACACAATGTATATTGTATTGTTAGATCCCTATCAAATAGATAGGTACCTCACTTGACTTTTTAAAACTATTTTTACCGATTTCATGGCCATGATCTGAATTCATTGGACAGCATTCTCATCGCGTCTCGATCTCATAGTTTCTTAACTGAATCACGTTGATGAATGTGACTGGGCAAATGGTTACATAGTTCGTTTTGTGAAATCGTTCCTTGTTCTAAATCTCCGACTCTTTGTTTCTAGTTTCGATATACACAGTCTGCATATGTAGTGATAGCCTCGCACTCCGTTTTGTTACGAACATTGTAACACGGTTTAAACATATATTACCATTTGTTTAAAAAATCAAAAATGAATAGTGAACAAATGTCATCTTAACTGAAATTGATCTTTCTTTTTATTACATATTATTCATTAAGATATAAGATCGCACATGTTATCATTTAACTCTACGATTGGATTAACAATGTTGTAAAACGAAATAAACATAGCTAACATAACAATAGTAGCCATATTAATAAGTCGTTACTTTGAGTAGACTTAAGAGTGTTTGTTTTATGATTGGATACAAAATTGAAAAAAATATCAAACTATTGTTGCAAGAATGTTTGGAAAGTACAGTTTTAACTGAATATAGTACTGCGTTTACTGCATATAACTATACATTCTGATAAAAATAATTCAAAGTTATAAAGTATCTTAATTGTATCGTGTTCATATATCTATTATTTTTCAAGTTAGTATTACATCGTTAATGCAATACGCTTGTCAGGTAAAGTTTGAATATTCCTTTCGGGTATATTTTGTATAACTTGCATTTACTTTAAATATATTTGCCTATATCAAATGAAGTTAACTCAATTTGTTTCTAATAATCCGTTTTTCTGTACAACCAAGGACACTGTTCATAACTAAGGTCCTTTGAATATTTTATTTGAAAATCTTGAGAAAACCCAGAATGTAGATATTATTGACATTCTCAAAAAGTGATCGTTCTGGACCATGATAAAATCCACACAACCTAGAACTTTGAAGTTGCATTGTCCATGATCATTGTTTATTTTGGTTTAATTTCATTTAGATATTTATACTGATATTCTATTAACTTGCACGATATATAACCTTTGTTGTATTATAAAATAATGTTCGCTCTAATTGTTTCCTAAAATTTCTGATATATACTATGTTTCATTTGTTTACTTGTGTGTTTTTAATTTGTAATTCATACAACATTTTACTTATTTTTATAGTTTGATTAATTTTATCTATTAAATATCCAGTTCCAAGTGTTAAATTGATTTGCTCTCAGCTAAGTGCTTTTCCCATTGTTTGTCAATTGCTCTTCTCAATGTCAAATAGTTAAGAAATTCACCATTTTCAATGTCATACATATATTGCATTTGTTCAAATATTAAGAGACGTTTTGTTCTCCGTGACTATTTGATAAACGACATTGTGTCTGAAATCATTAGTCCTCCACCTCTGATTCATGTGGGGAAGTTGGCAGTTACTTGCAGAAAACAGGTTTGTACTGGTACAGAATCCAGGAACACTTAGGTTAAGTGTTATAAATTTTATTCCATTTAGCATCACTTCTATATGTGATTCTTTTTACCAAACTAGCCTTGATTGAATTTAAAAAGCAGTCTATATCTAACATTTTAAATCCTCCATTTTCATATGTTTGTATAATTGTATTTCGAGATATTTTATCAGGTTTGGAATCCCACAAGAAGTCAAACATGAGATTTTTAATTCTTTTCATTCTATGTTCTGTCGGATTGTTTAATACTGTAAGTGGGTATACCAGTTTTGGAAATGCGAATGATTTAATTACTGTAATTTTACCTACTAAAGAGAGTTTCCATCTTCTCCAGTGTATGTTGAAATACATCTAGCTTAGGGTCTAAATTCATTTCTAGTACTTTAGTTGGGTCATTTGTAAAGTGTATACCTAGAGTTGAGGCCTCATTTGACAAAATTGACAAAATCTTATATTTGTATGCCACAAAGACCCTATTCTCAGTACAGTACACTTTGATATGTTTAATTTTAAACCCGATATCTGACTAAACTTTTCAAAAGATGTGATGAGATTTTGAAAGGACCTTTCTGTGCCATCTAAGAAAAAACTTGCATCATCAGCAAAAAAGTGTTTGTTTTATTTCGATATTTAGAATTATAAGTCCTTTTATATTTTGTGATAGTATTTCAATGCCTATTATGAATAGAAAAGGAGAAAGTAGACAACCTTGTCTTACACCGTTTTCTATTTTGAAAAAAAAATCAGAAAAATGTCCATTGTTGGTGATGCAACTTTTTGCGTCTCTGTAAAACAGCTTTATCAAACACATTAATGTTTCACCGAAGTTGAAGTATTTTAAACATTTGAAAATATAGTTTGGTCTATGCTATCAAAGGCTTGTTTACTTTTTCTATTACATCTTATAAGATTCGTATGTTTTCACCAAAATATCGTCCCTTAATAAAGCCAGATTGATCATTATTTAAACTATCATCAAGTACTTTTTTCATTCTATTTGCTATTGATGCTATTTTATAGTCTACGTTTAAGAGAGATATTGGTCGCCAGTTATTGATATTAGTTAATATATGTTTTTTTTTTTTTTGGAAGAAGTGAAATAATACTTTGTTTCTGTAGTTCAGTTAATTCTTGCTTCTTAAATGAATAGTTTAGAAGGTACTTTTTTATATCATTCCAGAAGATTTTGTAAACTCAGTAGTTAGACCGTCGGAACCGGGGCTCTTCATATTTTTCATTTTTTTGAGAGCTATACCGCATTCGTATTCGGTCAATATTCCTTTTGTTACACATTTGTTTTTGTTTATTACTTAACTGTTTATGCATATCCGGAAAAAGATTCCTGTCATTCGTAAGATATTCATCTTTTATTGTATAATTTTTTATTAAGAATGTACTTTATTAATAATGTATTTTGTTTTATTAAGACTAATCCATTGTCTTCAATTTTGTTTATTACTTTTTCTTCGGATCTTCGGTTTTTTATCTAGATCTGAAAAATATTTAGTATTCTTCTCGGCTCCTTCAATCCATTCAGCTTTTGCTCTTAGTAAAATTCCTCTAATGTGTTCATCCAAAAAATAGTTGAGGTTTTCTTTTTGAGTGTTTAATTCTTATAAATTCGTTTCTAACATTACTTTTTATTACTTCCAAAAGTGTACTTGGGTTGGCCTCACTATTAATTTGAACCGTTTTATTTATTGATTTGATTATAACATCTTGGTATTCAGGATTAAGTATCACACTATTAAAGTGTATATCGTCCAATAACACACAAAATAGTACCTCAATACTCCAGGCTTGGATAATATTGTAACAGGTCACTAAACATAAAGTCGTTATAAAAACTGCAAATATACATAAAATATTGACCAATTTCATGTTTAAGTTCCTTGTTAATTTCAAAGATATATCCGTACAAAATATATAGATACATAAACAAACTATATTAAACATAAACCAATAGTTTCTCGGGGAGATCGGCAGCCTACCTCCCTGCGAAATAACTGTATAACTGATAAGTCACTAAACAGAATGACAAAATACTACACCCGCACAATGCATAAATGCTCACAGAATAATTATGTCCATTTATTAAACATCAGCAAGTATAAACAATCGAGGATTCCTTCGAATAGGAATAAAAAAAAACTCTGACATTTATTTGGAAACGACCTTCTTCCGCATGCAGAGCTGAAAGGACCCAAAAGTAGTTTAAATTACAACCAATATATTAATATACCAACAAGACATTAGATAAAGACGGTTCTCCACAACAGGATCGAAGCTCCTTCAACGGTTAACATTAAAAACACATTATTTAATTTAAAATATCCCGGACCTTTTTCTGATTTTACTAAGTCTATTTTAACGTTTACGATTGAATGATCTGACCTATAACTTGGCGAAATAGTACATTTTGAAACAACATTAATTAAGTTTTGAGAAACAAGAAAATAATCTAACCTACAAAATATAGGAGCTTTTGTATTAGAATGTCAAGTATAGCTTTTACTTTTAGGGTTAATCACTCGCCATATATCATGAAGACCATTGTTTTCAATAATCCTGTTTAGCCTATCTGAACTTTGTTTATTCGTGTCATGTTTTTCGTTTAATTTATTCATATCAAAATTACCCTGGTTTTGAATCTCTTGCCCAACATCTTTGTGGACAGTAGCGCTATGTGGTCGTCCTTTAAAGAAGTCACTGCTTGGCTTGAGGAAAATCGGTGGTACTATCAATGTCTCCACATTTGTCTTGAACTATTTCCGGAGGAAAAATATGGGTTTTCCGTTAATATTAAATGTGTACGTCACCACATGATCTAAGATTGTGTTTATCTGACTTAACACGAAAAAATATAACCCGAAAACCAAACAATTTCTACATTTTGTAACAAAATAATATCAATAACTTACAACAATATCCTGTGTACATGTTTCAATAGCCCGCTCGGTGCCTGTGTTGGGAACCCGTGCACAGAGTTGGAATGCCCTTGAACTATTCATGTATTTTGTGCAAAACGTTCTAGCTTTAGTGTGATTCCAGTGTTCTTTTGGGATAGATGTTGTTGTCTATAATAGAAATACTTTTAAATGCTTAATATATGAAGTTTGAACAAAATCTTTGACGTGTTGAATTATTCTTCCTAGAGTTTAACATGCTTAACAAAAATGTTTGATATAATGTTGAAGTGAATGTCAAACTCTTGATAAAAAGCTGGATTTGAAAACATTTATTAAAACTTCCTGCATCGTTGCCTAACGATGAAAACATGTTGAGACAGCAGTCATCTATACCGTAACAGAAGCTTTACATTCTCTTTTTGCTTAGTCTCCGAAATCAAAGCAGTTAAACAATTAGGATTAAGAGGGATTCTCATCAACCCACAAAAATTTAAAATGCTATGTGATGTGTTATAGAAACTGATCAAGACGTGACAATGATTATGCAGAAAAACATATAATAACTGCAGTCTTGAAAAAATCAAATAAAAAGATAAAAGTAGGGATATTCATGTTTTCAAAAGGCAAACGCTTTAAAGAAACTATCGTTTGAAGCAATACAATGATTAATGTAAATTAAATGATGACAACCTGTGAAACACGTGATTCTGTCTTAGTTTTTGGCGTTGTTTCAGTCAATCCGGGTCCTTTCGAGGCCTAAAAATTTTAAAATAAGAAAAACAAAGTTGAATATCAAATACTGTACTATAAAAGTTGCAACAATTGTTTTATTTCCGTAACATAAAACAATTTAGCAGTTAAAGTAAAATAAAAATCTGATTTACAAGTATAAAAATAAAAAGGTACAATTCAAACAGTTACGTCATCTTTGTGATTGCCATCTTTGCTCAGATCTAGAACAGGAACAGTATGCTTCTCAGTACTCTCGATAGGTATCTTTTCAGTGAGTTTGCATGTCTGTTCCCCGACCTTTCTTCCCTTTGCACATTCGTTATCTGCTCCTAGGTGACATTTATCCTTGGTTGTTACTTGACCACTGGATACACTACATGTGCAAGCAGGATGTGCCCACGAGGCTGTTGATTTAGCATTTGTCTTGAATAAACTTTCCTCTTTTGAAACTCTAAAATACAATAACAACAGCGTACTCAATATCTTCAGCTAGCATTTTTTAAATTTGAGATTGCTTGTATCAGTTACAACGTTTTAGAACAACATGCAATGTACTACCTCCTCATGCCATATCTGTTTGAAGGTCAGGTTGCTACATTGTATATATAATGTTCAGATAATTAACATTGTTTCTACGCTTACATTTCAAATACTTAGCTTTCTTTCAAAAATAAATAATCATTAAAATATGGAAACTGAAGCCATTAGAAAACAAATTGATTATCTAACACTTCTTGCGAGTTTTATTATTATATAATATGTTCATCTAAACG
The DNA here is from genome assembly GCF_021730395.1 of Mercenaria mercenaria. Classification (NCBI taxonomy): domain Eukaryota; kingdom Metazoa; phylum Mollusca; class Bivalvia; order Venerida; family Veneridae; genus Mercenaria; species Mercenaria mercenaria. The sequence continues at coordinate 22,083 of NW_026459851.1, forward strand.
AACCTCCAAGTTTGAATAAACTCAAATCTATTCATGTTGATTTGTCTGTTGTAGTCGTGAAAGTCATTTGTACGGTTGTTATTAAGTGAACCACACAACCCTCTACTGCGGCCATGCTGATCGTGCACGGAAGGATATACGGACACCGAAACTATCATGCTTCCAAATGAATTGAAATATGGAGCTTTGTCTAGGCGTGCTTTTATGTATGTTCCATATGGTAAATAAATCTGAAATTGACATTGCGCATAGTTTTAAATGAATAGCATCTGCGCTAAAAGCGGATTACATGTTTTCCTATTGTTAACAATTTGTGTGCAGTTTTTCACATATATCATTGATAACCATCCCATGTAAATCTGGTATATAATAATAATAACAATGCGAGGATTAGAATGACACTTGAAACATTGATAAAACATGATAAAATGTATTTTTGTACTAATAATATATCAAAGAGCATTACTGAAAGCTCCTAATGTTAATAGACTTAAGACTTTTTATTTGAGAGCGAAGATGAAACAAAATCTGTAAAAAGATTAAGGAAGTCTGAACATGGCGCAAAGATTTTATCAGCGCGATTTTCGTTCTACATAGTTCTTTACACATACATCTTCAAATATGTTATAATAAACAACTTTAATACAGCTAAAGTTTACCTTACCGTAAGCGTAGCGTCTGTTTCTTGTCTAACAAGAAGGACGCCATCATCACATTGTTTATATCCTATTTCCATGATATCATTGCACGTGCTTATCACGTAAATATCTCTACCAGCCTGCACAGCAACTCCGCAGTTACACATCGTGTTCGAGTTACAGCGTTCTAATTTATGATGAACCTATTTTAGTGTATGAACATGCTTAGTATCTAGATATGTCATTTATGTCTTCTTTAATATCAATTTCTACAATAAATTAACAACTTTCTTACGATTTTAATATATTTTGGCTTTTATTTTATTTTGATCTAGTGATTGAGGAACTGTTTCACATATTTCTAAATTTGGATTAACAAAGCGTTGCGACGTGCTTTAGAACATAACACATTCAACAAATAAACAATACAGGTATATATAATTGTACAGTAGCATTTCACTAAGAACATATATACCTTTGCTTGGTACGATGTGTGGATATACAATACATACTCATCTGAGAAACTTTCATGATGTTCGTACTGTCTGTATTTGAAATAGTAAAAAACAATATTTGTTGTTAAAATATAATTTTATAAATGTTATCATATTACGCGTATATTACATCAATATAGGAATATAAGGAATATATGCAATTCTGGTGAGTTAAGTGGCTCCAGTGTAAATAAGGGTGTTATTTAAAAAAGTGATTATTACAGATAACATTGTTGCTTTTACATAAGATATGAAGATTCAATATAGCATCGTTCATCAAACCTACCAAAACAATGAGCTCAATTAACATTAGGGTCAGCAGTGAGAAACTGTATATGGCCATATTAATAGGTTTACAAATGATATCTATAAAAGGATCCTTTGGAAGCATAGCATACAACCCAGCAGAATAATAGCAGACTCGGTTTGATTGAGTCTGGTCACGACAGATAATGAAATGTGCAACACCTCTCACTCCCCTTAGCTTCGGCTTAAACGGAACTATTATACATCTTTTTTTGAACTGAATCCAAGTACGGGACGCCACACGGCACTTAAAGATTGCTGTTGTGATTTTTGATAAAATATCGGTTTGATTGAGTCTGTTCATGAGTTCATGTAATGCACTTAAGTCTTAAAAAAATAGTTTTGTCTTTTTTCAAAGTTTTCTTTCCGGTTTAGTTTTTTATATTTTTTCTTATTTATATTTGTTTCTTATTTTAAACAAAAATTCAATTGCAATGCTTTGGTTCACAATGTACATGCAGTTGATTGGTTTAACTTCACACCCTCAATCGAACAAAAGAAAATTAATTAAGGGCCCTCAAATATAATTATTTTGAAGGATGTACTTCAGTTGGTGTCGTCTTAAAGATGGCATGTTTACCAATACTGACTAGTAATGGAAGTAAATCTGAGATGGATATAGAAAGCTGCTGTCAGAGATTTAACCTCTTGCATGTTTACATAGTGAGGTGTAAATACTTACACGCCATCAAATGTATACATATGTGGATCATTCAAGGCTTCACATCGTTTACCTCTCCAGTATGTTGCAATTTCTGGTTTAACATTTACCTGCAGTTTCAACACTTGATCTTTCATATAATTATTAGTGTATGGTAATATCTATAATGTGTAGCAAGCAGGCAGTTACAATTTGCAAAGCAAGGCATTACTGTAATGTTAATTAAGAAATAATATATCCCAAACAGTGATTTGTCGTTGAATGAAATCACTGTTTGAAGTTTAGATGCGAAGGAATTATATCACGAGGGCTCAGCCCGAGTGATATAATGATAAACATCTAAACGACAATGATTTTATTCACGAGCAAATCACTGTTTGAGATATATTATTTCGATTCTAACACGTTTTAAAGTGGTAATATCTAAGTCTATGACGGTATCCATAACATATTTTGCCTGATTTCTGTTGTTTTCTTTTCCAGCGCGCCGCTATGCTGTCTAACGCTTTGACGTAATAGTGGTGACGTCAGAAAAATGAATTGTTGAATAATAACACATAGTTATTTAGCCTTCTTTGTTTAAAAGGAAAACAAATTGGGCCGTGTTAGAATGCACGTTAGATTTAAATGCGTATAAATGAAAAGAACAAGATATCTGAGTATCATTCATACACTCATTGTGGTTAGAAACATAAAACATGTGTAACAGAATAGTTTTCCACAAAAGTCAGTGATAACACTAATCGTTACAGAAGTTAAGATGTAACCATTCCATATTGTGTTGTTTTTAAGGTTGGCCGTTCTCAAAATGACTTTATATGTTATCTCCTCCAGCATGCCGTATTGGCCGTCTTCAGTGGCTTGTATTTGAAGATCATGCTCGATACCTTCGTCTCCCGATATACTGATTTTGCATTTTCTTGTTGAAATACCTTCAATTAATAATTGAAAACAATTTTATAGTGTAATTTTTAATTGTTCTTATTATTCCGGACAAATGAAGGTAACGTTTCATCATATATCATATAAAAAGAAAAGTAAAACAACAACTGCAGACGTTCTAATCAATACTATATAGCATGGATACACTAATTAATATTAAGCATTCCAAGACGTTCTTTGTATATCTGGAAATATATAACGAATCGCCGTAGGGACATTTTTGGGTGAGTGGTCAATGTCGAAGACTTCAAATCATCTGTCCCTCAGGAATTTGGCTTCGAAACATCTCTTTGGGTGTAACATTCTTCATGTAAGGAAGGCATCAAGCCGGTTACGAAATGTCAATAGTTCTTTCCATGCCTAAAACTATGTCCAGAGGGCCGACTGGGTAGAACCGTTATCATCAAAAGCTAAAAATGTCGCAATTTGACATGTGTTGGCATGATCCTAACCTAAGCATAATAAACATCGCAAAAGTAAATAAAAATAAACAAATACTTTAACATGTACCTGTACAATTTTTGCTGACGGGTACAGAGATAGACAATGTTAACTTGCAGTCGTGAGCAGCCATCTGGGAGCTGTATCAGCCAATTGGAACTGTGGGTGAAAATCGAATGATGGCAGTTTCGTCCCTATGCATAGTCACTTGTGGTGTCAATATCTAGTTACATATATTACAATTGTTAATAAAACTTTGACAAAATAGAATTACAGAATGTATTTTGTTCTACCTAATAAACTGATTGTTTTTAAAGACGACAGACAAAGCTTGAGACAGCCATGATAAATAATATATATTTGCACGAGGACTTTACAGGTTTATACTAAGGATGCCTAGTCTACGCGGCCGATTGGATATGGTCGCTGGCTTTAAATCACTTGCCCCTCACTGATGTGATTTCGAGACCTAGCTTATGGTATAAAATTGTTCATGTGAGAAAGACATTCTGGCTGATAATGGAATGTTAGTGGTTCTACATAGGTGTCTGCCCATCATGAAATAATACCTAGAGGGACACCTGGGGTATTCAGAACTTGCCACATAACCTTAAATTGTGTTGGCGTGACTTTAATCTCAACAAAAACTGTACTTTGAGCAAGGTGGACACCTTTTACATGCTATCTAAACATGACATGACTATATAGTTACCTCCTTTCCTTCTCTTTAAAACGCCAGATTATAAAAATAAAAAATACCATTGTTGCACACAAATAGACAGATATCAGTATTAGCATTTACCTTGATACCAGCAGATATTATGTTGGACGACACAGAGAAACTTGTTTTCTGCGTTATATCTGGATTTTCAGCTATAGCGCACGAAACCTGTAATATTAACATGAATTATTTCAAAATGTCTCTCAATGTATATTTGCATTCAAAACGCCAAATAGTTGTGTTTATTCAATAGTTAGGATTTCACACCACTAAAATATGTTGAAATGTTTTTTTAAGGAATGTATACATGCTGCATATGTTTTAAAACTATATATTTGTAATAAAACATTTTGAAATATTTAAAGATCATGTGATTAAAAACATCGGAAAATAAAGGCACATTTATAATTACGTATAAAAATGAAAGCAATTTCTTTTTTTTCTTTCCTTACTGACTGCAAGAGAAGAGCTAATACAAAACAATACCGACATGTCATGAGATATTTATATTCGTGTACTGCGATATTTACATGGAAAGGTAAGGAGATATGATTTTTCACAAGATCCTTTTCTGTTAAAGACAGACCGTATATTTCATGCTTCTCTTCACCAGTCTTAGAAATTGTGTAGTTTCTTTCATCTCTCTGTACAATCCAGCGAACACTGTACGCAACTTCTGTTGAAGTATGAAACTGGCAACGAAAGGCTGTAGAGCTTAATTCTGTTTTTCCTGTCGACATCGGCTGTAGATAAGCTTCTATTCCTGGCTCTGAATTAATTTGTTTATACATTTAAAATAATTCATAGACTTTAATGATAATTTCTGATTTAAAAAATGTATTGCCATTAGCTATTCTTCACAGTTTAATATTAAAATACTGACTTTATGCCTTTAATATAAGTTTTGCGCCATGTGAAACCAAATCCAATTTCGAAATGTTGCTTACGTGTGAAAACCCATTCTCGGTCTAGTTCAGTGCGTTGTCCATGTCGATATGTATGCACCTCGACAATATACTTAGTGCCAATAGTCAAACCTTGAAATGTCTTTGGCAATGACGGTTTGTCCACAGAAAATGAACGAATCACACTGCCATCCTTTAGAAGGAGATTTCCTTCTCCTGTCAGATTTTCGCTTCCATGGTCATATTTTATGATGATTGTAAAGCTATGATTTGTAATGTCTGCTTGCAGTATATTAATTTTAGCCGAAGCTGGGCGATAAGCTGCTTCTAAAATGACAAATGTAAAAAATGTGTTAATTACGAGATCTAGGAACAATGGACAAGTATCTAGATAGCCATTTAATTTGCGTATTCATTTTTTTTAAATTAAATTAATATTTAGTTATAACATTTCAGTGTAGCAGGATGGGCAGTAATTTCAGACGTGCTTTAGTATCTTTCAGATTTGAATAAGAATTTTAAGATATTAAACCATAAAACATCTTTTTCCCACATAATATACTTAAATGAGTGCTTATTACAACCTGAATTTATTGCGATGTTACTGAAAAACTTTGTACTAAGATTCTGGGTCATAGCAATGTCCCTGCAACATTCGGTAAAAATAAAGGTTTTGTTAAAAAGAGGTTACAATCACACAATTTTAAGACACATGGTATGTTTGTTGTTCAGTCACATTACAGCTGGACGTTATGCTGTGTCTTCCGTCATGTTTCCGTGACCTTTTTTTTATTCTGTAACAAAGTTATTAATCAAATGCTATATGATACGTTTGTATATTTGTATATATATTTATATTTACAGGGGTATTTATGTATTTTGCAATATCAGTACGTGTGTAAGGAATTATATCTGACGGAAATAACTATCATTATATTGTCATGTAACTTTGGAACTTGGTGGTGATTCAAACTCAGGTGTTGGGCATCTTCAATCGGTTAACTTCCCAGTGGTATTTAACCACAGACCGTTCTAAGACTATGCCCCATTGCGTTCCTTGGTTTATCCTCACTGTTGTTGCTGTCCGTATATTTACCTTGATTTTGCATTAAAAATGCACACATTCGTAAATACACAGATAGAGTTCAAGGGAGGCTTAGAGCTTCGCTCTTCTTATTTGATATTTCCCCTTGTTTTATCATAATTGTCATCCCGTTGGTGTTATTCAATATTTCATGCCCATAAATTGAGATAACTTCACGGTATTATGAATGCCATTTTACATGTGTTTTGAGAAGTGATTTCATTTAAAAAGTCATACCCTCCAAATCTTTCTGGTCCTTCTTGATAGAGGAGTGCTTTCAATTTGTATTCTAGGCGTGTATGAGGGGACTTGCACGTTATAGTACCGCTCATGAATAGACTAGGTCAAACCGAGTCTGCTGTTTTTTCACTTTGTTACGTTCTACGCTTCAATGGGATCTTCAAACAGATTTTATTTCCATTGTACTGATTTCAAAAACTTTTCTTTCTGTGCAAGAAAATATAATATTAAAATCATACATACTGATTTAGATGTAATTTGTCTTTGTGATAATTTCAAACGTGATTTTGAAAAAGTCTCCACATACTTGGTTTTGGTGTTATATGTTCTGATTCTTTTGGATCATGGATTACATTCAATACCTGGGTAATAGAATTCCGCTTAAGCCGGTGCTAGGGGGCGTGGGAGGTGTTGCATATGTCATTACCTCTCATGAACAGACTCTATCAAACCTATTGATCTTATTATTGAATTCTTTAAAATAAAAAAAAATACCGATTTGCAATGTAGCCATCATTTCAGTCATGACGACACACATTATTCGCAATTTGGTTCCCTGGTTACAGACTATTTCAACAAAAACATTAGCACTTACTCGTAACTGTCCACAATGTGGCAAGAATCCTCTTTTCTCCATTGCTAAATGTATATAGTTGAACTGTGTAATTAGTTGCGGGCTTGAGATTTTCCCATTTATACTCTAATTGAGGCCTATGTATTTCAATAGTTTCAAGCACAGTCCCACCGGAGAGAACTACTTCAGCTGTGACATTTAGAATTTCACCATCAGCACTTACGTTGATTGCAGAGATGAACCTGCTCGGCGTTTTGGAGCTTTGCAAAATTGTAAGTGTTGCGTTATATATTTTCTCAACTTGTTCTCCTGGAGGTTCTAGAATATGTAATATATATATTACACATAGTGAGAGGAGCTACTGTGAATTCATTAAAATGCATGAGGACTAATTTTATATATGGAATATCGTGATTGCCTCTATCTAAATATTGAATCCCCACACCCCACAAAAAAAAACAACAAAAACAAAAACAAGAAAAAACAAATATTATTTCATTTCTTCTTTATTTTAAGTTTGAAATAATTCATATCTCACGGAAAAGCCATTTTGGCCAAAACAACAAAATTGCAGTTGTATAAATTATATTTGTATACTTGTTTTCTTTTTATTTCACAAAGGTTCATCATGCAGTACTTTTCTAACCAGATCATTTTATAGAGTTTATTTTATTCTTAGTGATAACATTTGATATTTATATCGATGACATGCGGCGGTATATGTATTGTACTATGTGTTTCAACACGGATTACAGTTACAAATCATTGAAAGTTAAACTTCAATATAAATCAGGCTAGATATGTGAAAAATATAAAAAAAAACGCTTGTAAGAGAAATTGAACTAAACTAAACTGTCACACTTGGGTAGAAGTGTTTCAGTTTTATTTAATTGTCCTCAGGAGTTTATTTACTTTAGAACTATTTATATGTGTCATTTTTCTTGTCCTTAAAGTGAATGCGGATACTGTCAAAAATTAGGTCATAATCACAGATTTTTAGTCTAAGGTATGTCGAAAAGTAGAATTACATACAAGCCGCTGAATAGCTTTTACATTAACATAAACATTAGCACTTACTTGTGACTGTCCATGATGTTGCAAGAACCTTATTTTCACCATTGATTAAGGTATATAACCGGACTGTGTAATTAGTTGAGGGGCTGAGATTTTCCCATTTGTAATCTAGTGAAGGCTGGGTAACTTCGGCAAATTGAAGCACTGATCCATTTGAGAGAACTAATTCAACTGAGACATTACGAATGTCATTACCCGAAGTGACGTTAATTGCAGCGATGAAACTGTTGGACGTTATGCTGCTTTGTTGGATCGTTAGAGTGGCGTTTAAAACGTTTTCTGTATGTTCTACTGGAGTTCCCGAAGGTTCTATAAGTAAGAAAAGAAACTTAAAAGGCATACTTAGTGATGTTTTAATGTAATTTTATAAGTGCCTTGTCATGTTTTTCTTTTAGTGTCTCGGCAAGTTCATACTTGTTTACCAAATTTGATAGAATGTAACAAAGAATACCACATTTTTGTATTTTGGCTTTATATTATAATTCACTACCTTTAACTTTGATAGTTCTTCTTTAACCGGAACCTTTATAAATATTCCTAAAATATTAATATTTAGTAACAAATTGAACTCACCTGGCTTTTCAATCCCTGAAAGGAGAACAATATCAAGTTAGCGCCGTGAAAATTCATTATCCTATCAATTTCATGTAACATTTTGAGGTATGTCCTAATATGAATTTTTTACAAAGTTTAAGGATCAAACAGCTGTTCTGCAAAGATCCGTCTTGAAAATAAGGCTTTTTATTAGACCTACGATTTTTTAAAAACAGCTCCTTGAATTTCACACTATGTATTTCTCACCTTCGTGAAATCAAGGTGTTGTGACTAGAAAGCACTGAAATCGTTCATAAATTCAATTTTTTCCTTAGAGGTATACTTTCACCATTAAACTCGAAACATCACACAGCTTATTGAAAGCGTTTTGGATTATGAGAGAGGTTGCGTTTCACACTCGTGCGTGTGCGTGTTTTTAAGAGAGGTTGCGTTTCACACTCGTACGTGTTAGTGTTTTTGAGAGAGGTTGCGTTTCACACTCGTACGTATATGTGTTTTTGAGAGAGGTTGCGTTTCACACCCGTACGTGTTAGTGTTTTGGAGAGAGGTTGCATTTTACACCCGCACGTATATGTGTTTTTGAGAGAGGTTGCGTTTCACACTCGCACGTATATGTGTTTTTGAGAGAGGTTGCGTTTCACATCCGTACGTGTAAGTGTTTTTGAGAGAGGTCGCGTTTCACACTCGTACGTGTATGTGTTTTAGAGAGAGGTTGCGTTTCACACTCGTACGTATATGTGTTTTTGAGAGAGGTTGCGTTTCACACTCGTACGTATATGTGTTTTTGAGAAAGGTTGCGTTTCACACCCGTACGTGTAAGTGTATTTGAGAGAGGTTGCGTTTCACACCCGCACGTATATGTGTTTTTGAGAGAGGTTGCGTTTCACACTCGTACGTATATGTGTTTTTGAGAGAGGTTGCGTTTCACACCCGTACGTGTAAGTGTTTTTGAGAGAGGTCACGTTTCACACTCGTACGTGTATGTGTTTTTGAGAGAGGTTGCGTTTCACACTCGTACGTATATGTGTTTTTGAGAGAGGTTGCGTTTCACACTCGTACGTATATGTGTTTTTGAGAGAGGTTGCGTTTCACACCCGTACATGTAAGTGTTTTTGAGAGAGGTCGCGTTTCACACTCGAACGTGTATGTGTTTTTGAGAGAGGTTGCGTTTCAAACCCGCACATGTATGTGTAATTGAGAGAGGTTGCGTTTCACACCCGCGCGTGTAAGTGTTTTTAAGAGAGGTTGCGTTTCACACTCGTACGTGTATGTGTTTTTGAGAGAGGTTGCGTTTCACACCCGTACGTATATGTGTTTTTGAGAGAGGTTGCGTTTCACACCCGTACGTGGAAGTGTTTTTGAGAGAGGTCTCGTACGTGTATGTGTTTTTGAGAGAGGTTGCGTTTCATACCCGCACGTGTAAGTGTTTTTGAGAGAGGTTGCGTTTCATACTCGTACGTGTATGTGTTTTTGAGGGAGGTTGCGTTTCACACCCGCACTTGTAAGTGTTTTTGAGAGAGGTTGCATTTCACACTCGCACGTGTAAGTGTTTTTGAGAGAGGTTGCGTTTCACACTCGTACGTGTATGTGTTTTTGAGAGAGGTTGCGTTTCACACCCATACGTATATGTGTTTTTGAGAGAGGTTGCGTTTCACACCCGCACGTGGAAGTGTTTTTGAGAGAGGTTGCGTTTCACACCCGTACGTTGAAGTGTTTTTGAGAGAGGTTGCGTTTCACACCCGTACGTGTAAGTGTTTTTGAGAGAGGTTGCGCTTCACACCCGCAGGTGTAAGTGTTTTTGAGAGAGGTTGCGTTTCACACCCGCACGTGTAAGTGTTTTTGAGAGAGGTTGCGTTTCACACCCGCACGTGTATGTGTTTTTGAGAGAGGTTGCGTTTCACACTCGTACGTGTAAGTGTTTTTGAGAGAGGTTGCGTTTCACACTCGTACGTGTAAGTGTTTTTGAGAGAGGTTGCGTTTCACACCCGTACGTGTAAGTGTTTTTGAGAGAGGTTGCGTTTCACACCCGACAGTAAATCTTTATAAAAGAGGATAGTAAAATGAGTGTGCTAAAATCGTGTTACTCGCTCCAGTATGGCTTCATATTTATGTTCAACATGTACATTTTAAACGTTGTCGGCTTAATTATTGGACTAAATTGCGACATCTCTGACGCTAATTGTATATAAGCCTCGCTATTATCTCACTTTCGGGTCAAATGAAGTTACGAGAATACATCGTACCAAAGCAAAATCCTGAATCGTCCGGCCCTGGTGTTAGGTGATAAACAAAAAAAGTTCCACAGTTCTTTATTTGAATTTGCAGTTCTTGTTGGCATGGTTTTAGAAACTTTAAGCACGCTGTTCTATTAACCTCTCCGTCTTCTGGACTTGGCAACGTACCTATAAACGTAATATAAGTTTCCTTTTAGCACAAGCTTGTAAGCGATATCATAATTATGCAGTATCATCATCTTAAATGCACATTCACTCTTGCAATTGTCATTTTTTGTTACATTTTTCTTTGATTGTTCTGCTCACAAGTTCCGCACTATGCATTAGGCTAAAATAAAACACACTGTACAGGCCTACTTATGACTGAACACAGTATAAATATGTACTAACACTAAAATGTGGAATGTTTTTAACAAATCGACAGTTACTGAATTACATTTACAATGAATGTAGCTCCACATACAGCTTTAATTTATATATTTAGTAAAGTTAAATATATTTCATGATGATATTCTTCATTTGAAGTATATGTTTTAAATTAGTGAAAGATAGCCAGCTACGTTAAAGATTGTTTTATTTCGGTGTTATTTCTAAATTATATACAGTAAAACTGTAAATGTAATGGAGAAGCACTATTTCATATTACATTTATGGTGACAGATATAGTAGGTTGACGTGATGTGCGTCTTTCGATATAATTTAGGAGTGCGTTGACGTTTAGTGAATAATAGTTAATAATCAACTCAGAGTATGTAAAAATTACACGTAACACAAGCCGTTATATCATTTCGATAATGTAGTAGGTCAAATATGGTGTCACTTTTTAAGGAGTGATACCTAATAGTATGTCGACGTGACGCATTTTGATGAAAATTTACATCATATTTTCATATTAGAATTACATTGAAAGAAAAACTATCACATTACTATCATAATAAAATATATAAATAGCACAGATAATGTACCGTTCATCCAGATAGGAAACTTGTATCCACATCTACACAATGTGGGTGGTGGAGAGGTAACAATTGGATCGGGTCCAGCATAAAACCACGTCTTTTCAATCCGACTGTCAGTGTATGGGCAGTCATCTTAAGTATCTTTCGTTTAAATGGGAAATGTTACGGTGAACACCAGACAAACATGGATCAGATTTTACTGCTGCTACAGCAGTTCCTGCAGCAAAACATGCTGAAATATATTGAGACAACTTTTTTTCTTTATATCATTTACAGTTCTATTTTGTTCAAAATTAAACCTTCTTACTATGTACTATTCTAATCTTAAAAAAAAGTTCATGTCCTAAACATACCACCATAAGATGCCGAGCGCACGAGATAAGATGTCAAGCGCTCGTTATAAGATGACCTGCCCTCGAGAAAAAATGTCGTGCGCACTAGATAAGATGTCGTTCACACGACATAAGATGTCGAGCACACAAGATAAGATGTCGTGCGCGAGAGATAAGATGCCATGCGCACGATATAATTTAATCTAAAAAAATGCATGTCCTAAACATGCACCGTACTATTCTTACGTTTTTGTAATTCTATATTTAATAAAGCTTTAGTGCATCAATCATCATTTTCGCATCTCGGAAATATACCATGGTACTAGGGATTCTGGGGCGAATGAGAATGATCAAGCTTATACATAAACACTCCGAAGCGTGTATGTGTTTTCAATTATACTTCTTAGAAAACTTACATAAATATCTATACGATACTTCATTGCTTCGCATTAACAAACAATAACTATTATTTCAGTTGGATGTGTTCTTTTTCTGAACGTTAATGCTTTTGCACGCGACAGTGATTGCTTTGAGACATAGTGAACACTGTAGCACAAAGTCATAATTCTATAATTCACAACTATATAGATTGTCAGTATTAAACATGTGTCAAATACAAATGTAATTTTAAATAAAAAATAGTCACCACCAAGTATCCAGCATGCTTTGACTAACATTCTTATCCTGGTCGATACATCCTTTTCAAAATCCAAAGAAATATACTGCGCCTGAATCACGCAATGATAAATACAAATGTCATCGCAAAACATAAAAAATCCGGATGAAGTGAAATTTTATAGTATCAGATGGCCGCACATATTGAACCAATCACAGGCAGTTTTGTTTTCAAAAACAAGGAAGAAGAGATAACATTTGCAAAAGTTTATTTAAGTAGATTTTAAAATAGTTTATGCTTAAAAGTGATGCTTGCAACCTATAGTGAAAATGTCTGAATAAAGTGATTTTCTTCGTGTTAAAATGTTGTATTTAAAACTTGTTAGCTTAATCTTCGTGCTGCAAATCCCAAATATTTCGGCAGGTACGGACCTATTATTACTTTCAGTAACAGTAAGGGGTTTGACTGACGTTTATTTATATGTCTGGTGTCTTGTGTTCATTGATTAGATTCAACGATATTCTATGATAGATCAGTGCCACATCAATATGTGCTGAGAGCTTTAGGTATACTGCACATTTCGTTTCTTCTTAATATGATGATGTACATTTAAACCGAGACTTGTTTGATATCGTTCTATGTTGTTTTTTTTAATTTGAGCAAACTTTATCATACCAAGTTAGTTCGATGAAGTACAGCAGGTTTTGTTACTTTTCTTTTAAAAATCTTTAATATTTTTCAACATGCCAGTCATCCGCATATAATATAATTAGATTATCTCGTGTACTGGGATTATTATCATTTGTGATTGCAGCCGAAGTACGCCTTGTCGGTGGGCGTACACCATATATGGGAAGGTTAGAAGTACGAAACAGTAACAAAGGTCAATGGGGAACCGTTTGTGACGACCAATTTGATAAAAACGAGGCAGAAGTGGTATGCCGAATGCTCGGGTTTCAAAATACTGAGTAAGTGACATGGGTAATTTGTTCGACAATTGTTCTGTAGTTGTAGAATTTATAACAGAAAGCTCTCAATTAGGCCTAAGCTTTGTTTTACTCCCCCAAACCCAATTTCAGCATCTTGCATATGATTAAACTGTGCTCTTTTTTAAATTTTTAAGTAACCCGTCTGCTATATCTTTCCACAACATTTTCTATTTGTGGTGGGTTTACTTTGCAATGGCTCTAGCTGTGTTTTATGTGATACAGATCAGCTCAGGCGGAAAACCCATTCTACTCGATCCTTGGAGGATGGCCAAAACGAGTACCAAGGCTCCGACTCGAAGTTTCTTCGAGTCAGCCATTTTCCGTCAAGGAATTTCGCTATCTGACTCCGAGGATTTATGCAAAGTCACTCGAAGGAAATCCTCGAAGTGACTCGAGATGAAATCCAATTAGCGGAATACACACCTGTATTGGTTTTTTTTTGTTTCCGAGTCACTTGACGGAATTCCTTCGAGTGACTCCGAGACGAATAATTAATTATCTATACAAATTTAAATGAGCATTCGAGTAACTTCGAGGACAGATTTCAGATTAATCGGAGCAGGGTGATTATATTTTTTTACATAGTGATACGCGAAATAACACAGTATTTGAAAATTAAAATAATACTGAAGTATTTTTTATCTTACTTTAAAATAAACCAAATTTTTCTGTTTACTTGTGATATTTTATTTTCTTTTCGAGTGGATACGGCAGTAGTATTTTTTATTCTATTCATAATTCCTTCCAAATGAATAAAAGAAAGACCATTTTCATGATGAAAATTAATCATTTCTCCTATAATTTTCATTAACTAATAAAGGTCGCTTTTCTTTCACGGTCATTATCTTTACGTTTATCTAGTCTTATATAGTTTCTAATTTAATGCATTTTACATCAGTTTATTTCTAAATTTAATTTGCACTGTCAGAAACTATTGCAATATAATATTTAACAAATCACTATTCTTTAACGGCAGTTATTTGAAATTCTGTTTAGTTTTATATAATTCTAATACTTAACAATTTATTTTTCTAGCGGGCGTAATTTCAAAGTGTATCTAGTTATGAAGTATTCATAATTTAGTGCATTTTTTATGACACTATTTCTAAATTAAATTCGCAGTCAGAAATTATTTCTATACCAAAATTTAACAAATCAGTTTCCTTTAACGGCGCTCATTTGGAAATTTGTTTAATTATATATGATTAATAATTTATTCCGTTCTACATAAATTTACTTGTAACTCTAATTCTCATGTATTTCAATATCATACTAAAAATTTTACTTTTAGCGGGTGTTATTTTAAAGTTTATCTAGTTATAAATTAGCTAATGATATAAAAACAATCCGTCCAAGTAAGGAAATACTGCCTCGAAGTTTCGTCAAATCATCTCGCGGCACTCGAAATGACCGATTTATTGTTTATTACAGACTCGGAGTCGCGCGGAGTGGCCATAAAATACCGAAAATCATTATAGTGTTACCTGTATAATTTCGACTCGGAGTTCCGTCAAGTAATTTCTCGGAGTGACTCGACGAAATTCCGCTAAAGTAATAAAACTATAACAGTCGGTACTCCGAGTCAGAAGTAGGCAGCACTCGGAGAAATTCCTCGCTATGCAAGATTTTTCCTTCGAGGAAAAACGGAAAGTGGGTTTTTCGCGTGAGCTGATCTGTATGTGCCTTCGGGCAAATCTACCGTTAAATTTTGATTTTAAGTTGTATGGTACGTGTCATTTTCATGAAAACATCACTATTTGTCATGACAAATATATTTCTGACTTATAGTCAATGAACTATCTAAATTAATGTAATGTGTGTCGATGTCAAAGTAATTACATTTCTGCTTTGTTTGAAAATTCAAAAAAAATAAAAATAAATAAATAAATAAATAAACGTATCCTGCAAATTAAGTGTTAAACAGACTATAATTGCTTTTAATATATTACGCAATAACAATTATTATTTTTCACACAGATATGCAGTAAATATTTCATCTTCAATGTACGGGAAAGGAATAGGTCCCATACATTTAGATGATTTGAAATGTGCTGGAAATGAGACTGACTTACTGCAATGTAATCCTAATACTTGGGGAGCCAACAACTGTGATCATGAGGAAGACGTTGGGGTGAACTGTCGTAAGTTTCTAGTCTAAATCTGTGTTTTGCACGCTTTTTACCGTTCAACATCAACATAAACAACACTGATTTAGTTCAAACAGTATGTTGTAATGTTTAAATAATATTTTTTCACTTAAAACCTGATCTGATGCTAAACGTATCTTTTCATTTTTATTATATGTTTTCTGAAATTAATTGTATATGAAAAGGTGTGCGTTTCCAAGCTTATGGACATACTCTTTCAGAGACGCCTATCCGGCTTGCTGGCGGAACTACAGCTCATTCTGGACAAGTAGAAATTCAGAACAGTGGTGGTTGGCAAACATTTTGTTATGACACTTTTGATGAAAATACTGGGAATGTAATCTGCAGGATGTTAGGATTTAGTACGGGGTGAGACGTTTTTGAGATTAACGTTTGTATAAAACGTAACCATTCGTTTCTCCCATGTTATTGTATCAAACGTACACATGTGGTTCTTTTACAAATAATGCAACTTACACTAATTAAGTCTTACTGAAATTTTATTTTTCAGTACAATACTTTCATACAATAGCAATTTATATATAAATTAATTTTGTTTTAATTAAACAGAAACGCTGAAATCAAATCAACCAATGGACTACAGAATGTTGATGATCTGTTTGCGAAACAACTGTCCTGTAATGGCACAGAAAATGATCTTACACAGTGCAAGTGGCTGGAACATTCTTGTGCAAACAATCAAATAGTCGAAATCAATTGCCGTAAGTTTTGTCCATTTGAGAGAAGACTTTGAAAGAGAAGCATACTTTCTTATTATAATATCTCAATATTTTAATCATTTCTATTAGTTAGCGTGATTTCTTGTTTTCTGTGTTTGGCTTTAAACTTATTAGGTCCTCTATCATAATATAACTTAGTTGTTTCATATCACAGTTTATCACAGTTACGTTCTATTAAATAGAAAAAGTTGTTAGGTGGTTAAGGTTTATTTAATTTCGAATTATTAATCTTCCAAGGAACTAACATTCGCTTGAAAGAAGGCCCTCACAATCAATCAGGAAGAGTTGAAGTGTATTTTGAAAACCGATGGGGAACATTGTGTGATGAATTATTTGATGACAACGCAGCCAGTGTTATCTGTAGAATGCTTGGCTACAATCCAAAGTAAAATAGTTTATTCCCATAGTAACGTCACATTACACTTGTATACACTGATAAGCCGATAGGCGAAACTAGTTTGTATTTTTTGTAATTGAATACTCTTGGGAAGGCATGTAAAGTCGTATTATTTAGTACTTAATTTATATATAAACATGTAACGATAGATTTTTCGATATATATATATTTTTTTTTAAATTATGGTTTAATTAATAATAGTTTAATTATTTATTATATGTCTGATCATGCTGATTGTATTGTACTATTTATGTATAATTGTACATGTGTTTCAAATACACTTATTTTGATATTTTGATATCTGTTATGAATTGTCCTGTCAAATGGGCGAAGATATATACAGAGTAGCCATGAATTCATAAATGTACAGTTATTTTAGACGATTAAAATGTAATAGAAAGTCAAATTAAGATCGACAAATACATTTCTATAACAAGGTTTGCAAAAGGTTACGGCAGGACACGTTATGGCGGAGGTGTTGGTGATATAACAATTGAAAAGCTACGGTGCTCAGGAGCTGAAACCGATATTTCAGAATGTAAATCAAACCAATGGGGCTCTCATACCTTATGTAATCGCAATGAAACAGCCTCTGTGAAATGCGGTAAGTTGTTTGCATTTGGCATTGTAGACACTGGAGGTTGTATATCTAAAGTGATTAAGTTCACATATGTTCTGTGGGTGTATTTCTTAAAATTGATTGCTACTTTATTTAGCTTTTTGAAAAGCTTAATGATCTTTCTACAAACAATTTGTATTGAAATAAGATTAACTTTTTTACAGCCCCTTATATGCTTATATGTCGAGCGATTTTGCAATGCATCTAGTTATAGAATAAAACACTTTAAGAGAACTCAAGTAGAAATTAAGAAATAAATAAAGAAATATATGAAAACATATTTACTTCAGCAACGGAATTAAGACTTGCAGACGGGCCAACTTCATTTTCTGGACGTCTAGAAATCAAGTCATCTGGCGTTTGGAAAACGATATGTGATAAATATTTTAACTTTGATGCAGCACGGGTTGTATGTAAAATGCTCGGATTTGAAAGAGGGTAAGTTCCGAACAAATGATTAGTATGAGGGAAGACTGAGAGTAATAATGAAGACCTATTTTACATCTGATAGAATGAAATGTTCAACAAAGTTTATATTCTCATGACAGCGTTGCATCAAATTTAACTTTTAAATGTATCCTTAAATAATAATTAGTTAAATGCGCGGCCGGTGTCCTCTTTTCAGTATTGAAAAGATGCCTGTTTCACTAAGCAAATTATCACGTTTAAAACAAACAAAAATGATGTGTGAAAACATATTCCATTCGACATACCTGATGTGGTGTAATTAAACTGATACAAATCCGAATACCTCATACTTTGCTCATACTTTTTTACAAACTTTCATTAATCAACAAAGTACACACGGAAGTCTGCACACTGTTATTAATGACAGATCAAGCACATAGAATTTTTTGGTTACTAAATTGTCTTTAACCTTTTCTATTTCTCTATTCATTATGTAAAAAAATCAAATGAAACAGCCTGTAAGCAAACGACGAGCAATCTTAAACACAAACAAAACATTCTGAAAACCAGGATTTCGTCAGTAAATAATAATTGAGCCGCACCATGAGAAAATCAACAGACTGCTTCCGTGCAGTCTGATCAGGATCCATGCTGTTCGCTAACGGTTTCTCTAAATGCAATAGGCTTTGAAAGCAAACAGCATGGGTCCTGACCAGACTGCGCGAATGCAGTGAATATGCAGGCTCCATAACCTCAGATTCCCCTTGTAAATTCCAGATTGTTTAGTTCTGTCCATTGCTTTCTCGTTTGGGGCAAACCCATTATTTTATCTGGGGACCATACTCCGCTTTTCATGGAATTACACGCCACAACACGTGTATCATTGAAGGTTTCATGTGCACCGCCGTATGAATACATCTGCGGATGTCTCACAATTGCTTTTTGTACTTTTAGCATGATTGTGTAAATGTTGAGTTCTGCTCAACCCGGGGCTAGAGGGTGTGGACGGTAGCATGCATTTCCACTACCGTCAGTAAACAGGCTCAATCAAACCGAGCCTGCAACATTTTCGTTTTTATCGTGTTGAACAACCTGTGGAGTTTCCACTTTATCTATTTTACAAAAGAAAAAAGAAAAACAAACTCATTTATTTCAAATGCATTCACTTCATGTACACAAGTTTGTATTTAAAAATTGTCAGTATTCATAATGGGGTGTATTATGGCAAAGGATTAAACGATATTGTTGACTATGGTTTGGAGTGTCTCGGCACTGAGTCTGACATAGTAGACTGCACGCATACCACAAAATCAAGTCATTGCGACCACAGTCGAGATGTTGGCGTAAACTGTTGTAAGTATTTGCATTATGTTATTATTTAGCCGTAGCCGGATACAGAGTTCAAGTAGAGTTTCCAGTTCTATCGTACAATATTTGATAGCAATATCTTGTAAAGCTTATTAAACATATAAATCTATAATCAATATTTTTATCATTGTTGCGTATCTTGGTACATCACAGCAAATCTCTTACATACAAAGCCTATTAAATATATGTTCTGTAACTGCCAATCTTCATCATCTACATGAATTGGCTCATACAAAAATCAAATTAGAATCTTTCGTTGTTGTTATGGAATTGGTTTCATTTGATAACAACTTTGTCATGTTTAAATGCGATAAATACACTCAAGAAATAAAACTAGAAATTGTGTCCACAGAACACGGATGCCCCAACATATTCCGTCATATAGCAACAAAAACTATCAAAGGGCAATAACTGCAGTAAAAAATAGTCGTAGAAAATTAACAGCCTTCCTGTATGGTCATCTACACGTCAAGCGTGTTCATATGTTAAAGTTTGACGCAAAACAGGTTAATAGCGTTGGACAAGTTGGGCACACAAGATTTCTGGACGTACGTACGGACGTAGGGACAGCAACAATGCTATATGCCCTCCCCCACATAAATGTGTTGTGACATAATAATGAAACAAAATATTTACTTCATGAAACCATTGATCATAAAATTTTGACAGTCTAAAAAATGTATTTCGCAGTTGCTGGGTAAATTGAATTTTGTCTGTCTACAATATAGATTCTAAAACTCCAGTAAGGCTAGTTGGTGGACCTACGCCTTATTCTGGACGAGTGGAAATTTACTCACAAGAGCAAGCCATTTGGAAAGGCGTCTGTCTAGACAACTTCACAACGAATGATGCTGTAGTTCTTTGTACAATGTACGGGAAACCGAATAGGTAAAATATCAAATTGAAAGATTCGTAGAACCGATTAAACAAAACGTTAAATATTCTGCACACAGGGTATGAGGGTATTATAAAATAGTCTCTTAATATGTTTAATTTTAAATTATCAAACAAGTGTGCACAACATATGGGAAAGCAGAGTAGATAAGTTGATATAACACTAATTAAAAACAATTGTAGATAGTCTGCACTTGTGCTATGAGAAAGTTATCCAAATGTCCTTTGACTTCTTTGTGTTATCAATGTAAAACAGTGCATAATTAAAGTGCCTAGAAATACAGAAATAGCAAAAATACTTACTTCAAAGCTCTACAAGTAATACCATCGCAACATTAATCACTCCGTTAAGGACGCAAATGCAACTGTGTTAAGATCTAACCGGGTCAAAACAATGTAGCAGTAGTTGAATCCTAATAAATATTCTTCATCATAACCTCTGTGCATTTGGTTTGTTGAAAGCAAAATGATTAAAAACCACGATATTTGCTTGGGTTCATGCATATGTCATAATATAGAACTACCCTCAGTGAAAAGAACAAAAAACGTTTATCATACGTTCTAGCATAAAATTGTTATCTTCGTGTGTGGTAATCTAAGAGGAGGGTAAACGTTGGTTAACAAGTAAGCCGCATTTAACATGCTGTTGCATATATGCGCATTCCAAGGCGAAACGGCCCTATAATGCAGAATTAAAACAGTCAAAAAGGACACAAACGAGTATCAGAAAAAGATGTAAGTTAATTTATGCTAAAATAGCGTTAACGCATATTTTAAATTGCGTTAATACATATTTGATTCCCGTTATAATAGCACCTGTGGCATTCCTTTATACTTTGATGCATTTGGGTTAATGCTACTGGGTACCAACCAATCATCCGATATTCTGCAGATGTTATAAAAACTACAAGGTTATCTCTACAAACGTACTCTGAATGTATAAGTTAGTATAGAATTAGCGATAATTCATTCCACAGAATATTCGTTGTGTGGATTCACTTTCTTCTTTCAAAAACAAATATAAAAAATATCTCTTAGCATCTGAAAATAAGCTGCAACTTTTTTTCTGCCATTGCTATTTATTTATTTTCTTTTGTGTGGGTGAATGTTTATCTTGATTTGACTTTTGTTTCTTTTTTATGTTTGATATACAAGTATAAATATTTTTTCTATTTAAATGGAGTGTTTGTCAAGAGTGAATGTTGTCTTTTTATTATAATTAGATAATCAGTTTTTAACTACTTTTTGTGTTGAACTATTGTATTAATTTTACAGAAGGCCTTATTGAAACTTAAGATGTTTAAAATGTTCTAACACTGTTATATATCTTTATGTGCTACCTTCTTTAATTAAAGTTATTATTATTATATTATCATTATTATTATTATAACATTTGCATGTTCATTTTGCTTGTACAAGTAATACTAATTCGTGTCAAAGATTCTATAATTCAGTTTATGATGTTACAGAAATCCTAGTATTCATAGAGCGACTAATCTGTACAACTACGACATACGTGCAGATGCTGTTACTGGTTTAAATTGTACTGGCTTTGAACTGGATATAACAAACTGTAGATCTAAAAGACAATGGATTAATTCTTCGTGTTCTTATCCAAACTATGCTGGTATAAATTGCGGTAAGTTGTTATAAGTTTAAAAAGGTCAGTTTATTTTGTAGAAGCTAGTCAGCGATCCGTTTGTTAGTCTCATCATAAATGAGACTTCAAGATCTGTAAAATACATTTAACTGGTATACCATCGAGTAGTTACACAACATAGAAACAAATTTCATTTAGAAATAGTCTCTTTCGGCTTATATTACAATTGCTGGTTCTCAGATTTTATTTACTTCACAACAGCGGGTGTTAAGTGCTGTGTGGCGGCCATCTCAGTGTTGTTATATTTTCTGGTCCTTCGGGATCATTGATTTCAATTCATTTAGATTTGAGGGTTGGGTGCTGCTTAAGCCGGTGCTGGGGGAGTGGGGGAGGGGGGGGGGCGTGGGCGGTGTTGCATTCTCCATTACTGCTCATGAACAGACTCAATCAAACCGAGTCTGCAATTTTCACTATTTCCCTTGTTTTCGGTGCTTTCGAGGGATCTACTTTTCAGATTTTATTGACAGTGCTATTGCCATTTTCTGCCTTTAAAATCAAGTAGATCTCGTTTTGTTTCGCCTCCTCTGATTGGCCAACGGTTCTGTCTAGTTGAAATCTGTTGGTCTTAATGTATTGGATTTTGATAGGTTGATTTTTTCAATTCTAGTTTTAATCTACTCAGATTCTTTTTTATGGTTAGATTTCGTCAAAATAAGGACTTTCGTTACACCACATAGGAAGTGACTTTGAAATAGTGAAACTGTAGTTTCATGTAGTTGATGAAATATTGCATAATGATGCATTTAAGGCTGCGGCAGTTTTATTTACATTTATTACTTATTGTTTTGAGAAAAGATCTTGACCTTAGGGATTTTCGCAAGTTTAATTCTTCATCATTGAGAAAATTTCTACATACGCATAAATGCTACATAACAAATTTCATTGGAGCATTTTCAAAGAGTGTTGTTTCTCAGATGAAAATGTTTCCTATATGCAAATATATCTCAATATTTTAGCAAGAAGACATGATATACTAACTGGCTATTTTTGGTTTTTAAATGTCATATTTTGGAGACATATTGGACGTTTATCATTCGTGTTATTATAAAATATGTATAAAATTCATGATGTTTTTATCAGAAAATCAAGTAGTCAGGTCAACAGACTGAAAGGATAATTATAAAAATTGTCAACGACAAAGGATTCCAAAGTCGTAAAGATGAAATTCCTATCGACAGCTCAAAACGACACTGGTTCTGGGTTTGCTAAACTAATTGCAATAATGTTTTAATTTCTCACAAAGAAAGCAAGGTAAAGACTCCGTCAATGGAATTCGATTTTGATTCAAAATTATTTTGGAAAATTTATTAGCTTCTACTGAATATGTAAATTCACTTAAAATTTAGTGTTTAGTTAAATTAATTTTAATGGTTGATTAGTCCACTGGTTTTAAATCTATTTCGGGGATTATAGGATTGAGCTTTTCCGTCCGTCGTCTCGTCATTCCATCTGCCCTTCAATCATCAAGTTCGTGTTTGATCCATAACTGTTATTCATCGAGGGATTTTAATATTAATTTTACAAATGTTCCCCATGATAAGACAACGTTTCACAAGCAAAACCTGGATCCCTAGTTCAAAGGTCAAGGTCACACTCGGAGATCAAAGGTCAACATGTTTTTTTTCCTGTCCGGTCTGTCACTCGACAATCCATAGAGGAATTTTAATATTAATTGGCACAAATGTACCCCATAATAAGACATATGCGTCATACATAACTTACATACCTCTAGCTTAGAGGTCAATGTCACACATGGCAGTCAAATGTTACCATAATATGAACAGGGTCTGTTTCTTGTCCGGTCCATAACTCTGTCATTCATCAAGGGTTATTAATATTACGTGACACAAATGTTCCCCATAAGCCAACACCGTGTCATGCACAACACCCGGAACCCTAGCTCAAAGGTCAGGAAAAACTATGAAGATCAAAGGTCAATAGGTATTTTTCACCTTTCAGTTCTATAACTTTGTCATGCAAAACAGGATTTAAATGTTTGAGTTTAATGTTTTATTGCATTTGTTATTAAGGCATATAAATAATAATATGAACTTGAAAAGTAACATATACAAATGGTTTGGGCCGTGAGTTATTTCAACATTAGCAAACAGCTCGTTCCTCATTTAGTCAAATTAACAGATGTGACAGCTCATTTATTTATGAATAGCTTTTCAACTATAAACTATAAATGCAAATACATGAATATGTTGTAAAAGTAAGTAATTATGATCAAAAATGGGTAAAAAAGAAATTTAGATAATCTGAGAAAAAATAGCTGTAAACAAGGTAACACAAATAACTTTGAGTTTTGATTAGATACACATCATCAATTTATTAATAAAAAGTAAGTTATTTGAATGATTGAAAAAGAATCGGAAATCTACAAAGATGAAAAAGAGTAAAAAATAAATAGAGAATTCCTCTATTTTGTTCGACTACCAGCACCCGCAACGCACACACACCACGTGGGTTCGTAATCTACATTGACTATTATATAGGGAAAAACAGTAGTTTGAAATTAGTTAACATTTTTTGCATCCTTAATCTTTTTAATTTCTGTAAATAGTCTAAAATTAACGGTGATATGTTTAGGACATGCATTTATTTTTTAAGATTAAATTATCTCGAGCGTACGAGGTCTTATCTGAGCGCACGACATAATATCTCATGCGATAAGATGTCGTGCGTACTAGATAATTTAATCTTAAAACACAAGCAAATACTTTTAATTGGTATCCCCCGTCGAATTGGTTTGTGGTGAGGAATGGCAAAGAAATATATCCGGCAAAAAGTTACTTAGAATCGTACTTAGACGCAAATAATTTCATTAGTCAGGATCAGGGATGGGTGGGTGTTTATGGTTACAACTTCACATGCTGATAAATATTCATGGAAGGTTTAAAAAAAATTAAACATAAAGGAATGAAAATGTTCTTTCTTGCGGGGATGGGGGTGACCAGGTAAGGGTACAAAACTTCACAATGTCACAACTTCGCAATATTGATGGAAAATTAAACAATGAAGAAATAGATATTTGCGGGGATGCTGCATGATCTGGGTGGTAGGGCTGACTTGGTGGTGGAGGAGCCCGGTGGGGGAAGAGTACAATTTTGCAAGTTGATAAATATTCATGGAACGTTTGAAGGAATGATTTGTTTTGGGGGAAGGGAGTGTGACAAAGGCGGTGAGATTGATCGGGTGTGGGTACCAAACTTAACGTGTTTACAATAAATGTTCATGGAAAAAAATGAAAGAAGTTTAATGAACTTCTACCAGTTGGTTAGTTTGTTATGTACAAATTTGTGGATTTTTAAACAATTAAAGGACAAAAACTCTGAAGATCTAAAGAGATTCTGACGAAATTATGTGTGCACTACCACATTATAGTGATCTAAATTTGATTTAAGTTTCATTGTTCTAGGTCAAATATATCACAAGTTATTAAGCAAAAATTGCCTTATGTATAGTACCCTATATAGTTAACACTAGAAACTTCTAAGGGCCATAACTCTGGTGTTACTCGGGCAATCTGACTGGCACTTGACGGACTGCATAACCTTTTAGTGGTAAATACATAAATGAAGTTTTATTCTAATATTCCCAGCCACTTCCTAGATACGGCTCCAGGCGGACAACGCCAATACTATATCCCTCCGCTTTCGGTGGGGGATAATAACTGCATGCTCCTTAACATACCGCCGTAAACATTCTCTTCGACAGTACAGTTACGTATTATAAATAATAAATTAGTAGAACCGACAAATACTTTTTGAGTCATCAAGATTAGAAATAGTGACAGAGAAATCATTACGCATGTTTGTCTTATATAATTCTGACGTCGAATGAGAGTTATCGTTATTAACTAACGGTGGAATAATTTCACATTTTACCGAATTTTCTTTCATGTGTTCAAGTGTTTAAACAAAATTCCAGTATTGGATTTAACTTAAATCATTCAGTGAAAATTCTTATTTTGCTTTTTTTTCATATTATTTACTTTGGTGGACGGATAGCTTAGTGGTTTGCACACCCGGCAGCTACTCGGGAATTTTCAGAAACGCTTTTTCAGTGTTTCCTACCCAACTAGAGGTGTACTGGTCAGGAACCCAGGCAATCCTTGCGTGTATCAGTGTTATACACTGGGTACGTTAAAGAACCAGGCTGTCTATTCGCAACGAGCTAGGCTAAGTTAGCCGGACAAGCCTGTATCTGATTTCTGATCTCTCTGTCATGGGGGTTTTGTCTCACTCTGTCCCTCTGGTCAGATCGCTCTGTGTCTGTACTAGCAGATGATGAATTATGCGCCCTGTGTGGCTGCATTTGAACTATGTAAAGCGCCTTTGAACGTGAAATTGATCATGAAAAGGGCGCTATATAAATCTGGTATAATAATAATATACTTTGTTCTTGAGAGTTTTGTATGTTTTCCAGACAGATACTAAACTGAATTTAGAATTTATTACTATACCTTTCTGTCGATCACGCTGACGTATGACGTTCTTCGAATTTCTGAAGAATAATACGGCTTGTCATTGGGACGGACTGTAATTAAACTTGTTAAAGTACAATGTTTTGCAAGATCCATATATTTTTATCACCAAAAGAATCAGCCGCGCTGTCTAAACTACCTGGATTTAAAAAAAGACGAGTCATTATTTCTTAAAGAGTACTAAATCATTCAAATTTCGCCTTTATATAATACCATACTTGCCGCCTGTAAGATTAATTTTATTGTAAAACAATAAGTAGGTTTAACAGAGGTAAAGAGTATCTTTTGTTATTGCTATCGGTTCAATAAGTGTGCTAGAATGACATGTTACTTTCTTTGGATCATTTATAATGTTTCCATATTATTTAACGTAAAAATGTCTCGAAATCTGAGTTTAATTGCAAAGGGTTAATCTTCAAAATGAACAAATACAAATGAACATTCAAAACAAATTATACAGCTCCATATAATACACAATATGCGATACAGTACTAGTATGTCTACTTGATTTAGACATACATTAAGCAATGCTGCGGAATTTATTGTAAAGTCCAATGGCCAGTCTCCATGACGTTATATCGTTACCAATGGGGGAGAAGTATCAAGTAAGATGCTATAGAGTTTCGCCTTTGGACCCACGTTGCCAATTAGTGCAGTAACGAGACACCGCGGCACTGGGAGCTGATACGAACACACAAACATTCAAACAAAACGAAGGATAAAGCTACTACATAAAACCTAATTTGCAAAAAGTACAATATTTCCAAATGATGAAAACTGTGTGAAAGAAAAAGCTATTTTAAGACGGATATGCAGTACACTATCGCACGTACCTCTCTATAACAAACTTGAGTTCAACGATCTCCAGTAGTGGCAATATAATTCCGACAGTTTTCTGTAAATGTTAAGCTTGTCCAATATATTGATTATTTTATGGCTACTTGTTCGTTTGCCAAATAAAATATATAATCCAATCCATTGCATGATCAGTATCTTTTATCTACAAACAACATAATATTGTACAAACATTCAAGATGTGTGCAAAGGAAAGGTAATTTTAATAGTAAAAGTCTTATTTCACCATCCTTATAGTATTAATCTTTCATTAATATCAGAAACTAATGCAATCATACTAATTAGTCATCTCATACCCAAAATTCTGTAATCCAGTTTTCAGTAAAACATATTACCAAATTTATATTAAACTGCAAGACAAGTCTGTCAGTACCTACGGACCCCGTACGGTCTTCAGAGAATGCAATGGCAGGATATCCGTACGAACAAGTCGCAGAAACGTCGTGCGGCGGAGTTTGCAAGGAGTTCGGCCGTACCTTGTACGGTGCTCGTGGGTTAGTTAGCCGCTCACACGTCACTTGCACGGTGTCCCTAGGTACTGTGTTTTTATACCACCTTGCATCATCAAAGATATCGTACGGAGCCCGTACGGCAATCGTAACGCCCTGCAAGCCCCGTGCGGATACCGTACGTTCTCCGCACGATGTCCTTTATATCGTACTTTCACCGTGCGAATCCCCTGCGATAGTCGTGCGAGCATCGGTAAGCATCGCAGTTTTACATATCCGCACGGACATGCGATCCCCATACGAGCTCATCCGGGACCCGAGCTCATAGAAAAACATTTTCACCAAGTTCCCGAGTCCTCTACGATTTCAAAACTTTCGTACGACGCTCGTACGAGTCAACGATACTCTTACGGACGCCGCACGAGTTTGCCAATATTCGACTGAAAACCTATTCGTACGGAGCTCGTAGCGTTCTTGTGACCGGGGTATAAATCAAGCGATAAACTTGACCAATTTCTCACTTTTTCCGTGCAATTATAAGTGTTTCGTGGACAAATTTTGTTTTATAAAGCAATAAAAAAGTGTTTGTATTTAATACTGTGCGATGTAAAAACTAATTTAACTCTACTGGAAATTACAATTGGGTAGGTGTTTTGATAACTGGATTTTACTTTTTGTGTTACTCGATTTTATGAAACCTACACCTATTGTACACACATCAATGATTGGTAATCTTAATATCAAGAAGTGAACTTGGTATCATGACAGTAAATATCTGCAGGTTAAGACTTTTAGCCCGAGAAAAAAATCAGACAACACCAACTCAATAATAAGACGACATGTCTTGCACAAGACTCAGATCCTTAGCTCAAAGGTCAAGGTCACACTTAAGGTCAAAGTTCAATAGGATTTTGTTCCTGTATGGTCAATAACTCTGTATTCCACGAAAGGATTTTAATATAACTTGGCACAAATGTTTTACATAATGAGCCAACGTGTCTTATGCAGCACCCTCATCCCTATCGCAAAGGTCAAGGTCGGAGGACGAAGGTCAGTTTTTTTTCCTTTCTTGTCCATGAAGCTGCCATCCATTAAGGGATTTTATTACTTGACACAAATGACCATAACGTGACAGTGTGTCATATGTGATACCCGGACCCCAAAGGTCAGTGTCACATTTGAAGGTCAAAACTAAACATTGATCTTTTCCTGTCAAGTCTGTAAAATATTTTAATAAGCTCATGTGTCATATAAACCTAGTTAAAAGAATTGGTGCATTTTCTTCAACATTACTTCCCTTTAATCTATTTAATCAACAACAGTTACTGTACACTTTTCGTTTATGCAAATTTTTATCCAAATGTTGTTTTAGTACATTTGTATATGTAGTACAATATTGTTTATACATCATTGACAGATATCAGATCATAATGTATTACTCAGATAGAGAAGCTTAGTTGCCTTGCAGTTGCCTTCCAGCGAGAGTGGGGCGGCTTTGTTTTCCATGGCCATACTTCAATTACTTGTTTTACATGGATCATAGGAGAAAAAATGATTGTTTCCAATACTTTGACTAGAACTTGCCAGTAACCTTCGGGTTAGGATTCACACGTTTTACCACTACACCGCACGGCTTTCCCTGCTTATTTGTTTATTTTACATTAAGCTACTATCAAGTTTTGCTATCTTGTATTTATTTTGCGCTATAGTTTCACAATAATTTTTAGAAAATGTGTGATGTTTACAATATTTTTTCTCTAATATCTTCTTTTCTGGAATATGTGATAGCAATTACATATGTAGTAATGACACCTTGGCAAATATATCGAATATATTGATTATGAAGGACTTATTTCGGTTTGATTGCTTAATTTTGAATTTACAGAAGAGTCATTTATATTTGTTTGCAAATTTCAAACTGAAAGCAAGTTAAGTCATGGTGTCTAATAATTCTAATTTAACTTTTAATTAATCTAAATCGGTGTCAGGAAGTAACCCAATGTGCTTAAGCGATAAATTAGTTGTCGAGGGTCAAACTGAATTTCAATAATATTCTTTGAAATATCTTAGCTCCTGATACACCGATACGTCTGGTAGACGGACCTTCGGCCAAAGCAGGAAGAGTTGAAGTGCTATTCAATGGTACCTGGGGAAGTGTTTGTATGAGTGGATTGACATTGAAAGACACTGCCACTATGTGTGAGATGTTGACAAACAGTAGTGCGTGAGTAGTTACGAAGCAGGTGCCGTTAAAATCCCGTTTTGTTTGTACTCTGCGTTTCGAAAATCAGTTCAGCTTGCAGCATGATAATGCATAAAGTTAATAAATGGACCTCTAAAATAATTGCATTTGTGTATATACACCTCCTTATATGATCTTACTTGTTTAAGCCCTTTTTCGAGTACATGTAAATTGAACTTGAAACCCTAAAAGCCACAAAAAACAGAGCAATATCTTGCCCGGTCACTTCCGAAAGGTTTGTTTTTGCAATTTTGCAAAATGTCATGCCAGTTATTTGCACACATTTCTATTAGAGTCAAAAGAATTTTAAAACGATTTCCGGGGTGTTTTTATAAAACGTTTTGTTCAATGTTTTTCAACTTATATTCACTTTTCCTCACTTTTCAAGAAACGAAAGAATCGTCATTGGGTTGTTAAGTTTGTATATCTAGGGAAAACATATCACATGGAAGCATACTGATTTTAACTCTTCGTAATCTTAGAGACAACAATGTTAATCATGGGTAGGGGTCTTTTCATTTTTATATTTTTTCTCTAAAAACTGTACTTATTATCGATTCAATGATAAACTCTGTGAATTTCTTGATATAAGATATATTGCTCATTGATTCTTCAAAAAACAAGGGCGGTGTATTTATCTTTTGCACGTATTTTCATGATCTTTTCTGTGATTGTTTAAAAAGCTTATTATATGCAACTTTATTTGTTTAATCTAACACAGCATGAATGCGACTTGAAGTTTTATTGTCTGATATACGCTCCTCTTGTACCAACCCGTATATAAGTAAGATAATCTCCAAATCTCGTTTCGGCTTTCAATAGTAATATATTAGTACGTTGTAATAAGTATGAATCAAATGTTATGTAAGACACATTGGTTTTAGTAATCGCATTTTGAACATTTAGGTCTTTTATACTGAAACGTTGGGAATATAAACCACGGGAAGACAACATCATAATCAATAATTTGAACTGCACTGGCCAGGAGAGTGATATATCCGATTGCAAGGCAACTCGCTGGCAGCAAGGTCACTGCCAGGATAATACAGCCGCCGGAATAGCATGCAGTAAGACATTACTACTTCTTCGTCTTATATATCTCTATAATTGTATTATGAAGTTGTTGATGTGCTTCGTGTATGTGCATTTTTTCTTTCCAAAAATGCCTAATCTTCGGGAGTTTTAGATGCGAACATACATCGTAAGTAAAATTTGTTACTATTTGCATAACGTTCAATGTACTGAAATATTAAGGAATCAGATCAGTGCGTATCGACAAGAAAAATGTATTCAACTTTTGATTAATATGAGCTGTAAAGAGATACTTGTCATTTGGAAGGAAACTATAAAACAAGCGTCATAAAAGTTGGAAACAGTTTAGAATATCAGACGTTAAGGTAGTTCTGCACGTTTGAAAAACCGGAAGTGATGGCGTAACGTCATTTATCCGGGAAACGTACAATAAAGCCTGGATTTGGCGTACGGAAATGAAAATCAGTTTATGAATTAATCGAAACCTGTGAGTAAATTTATTACAATGGCACTGTTGCTATATTTCTAAAGTCAAAATATGATATTAAATCATATGGCACGTTAAAAAATCAAAATTAATGTCTTAAAATTAGCGTGAAATGTCCGGTTCACTTTAATTATGATCACATATCTCAAAAATAAGCACACGGACCTATATATTTTATTTCACCAAATTATAGGCCATATGTTTATTAACAACCGTGAAAAGTTTCATCAAAATCTACATTGTAGAACAAATTCTATTTTGGAAAATGTTATGAACGTTATGATTTTTCCATAGACTCCCATTATGAAATATTGCATGAGGTCCAAATTTTTCAAATCAGTCTAGCAAAATCAAGCACACGACCCTATCTTTTTTATTTGCTGAATTTTCTAGGTATATTATGAAGTTTTGAAAAATCAGCGTTTAATCAAATTCTACATTGTAGAAAATTGTTCGATCCAAACGTGCAGAACTATCTTAAAACATATCTTTACGCGTCAGAATAAGCGAATGCAAAACTTTTGTCTGATAAATTTATTTCAGTTTACACGTTTTGTTTATATTGCAAGGTGATTTTCATCAACCCTTTTTTCAATTTAATGTTTCAAAGACCTTTTGCTATACCATAAAGTATTCGGAACAAGTAAGAGAACCGTTTAAAGTTATTTTTGTGCTCGTAAATATGCATCTTGCCTTTATTAACATATTTCGTCTGTCGGTTGTATAGTTCGTAAAGAACACTTAACATAGTTTTCATGGTTTTAACATTTTATCTACTTAGATAGTGTGGGTATCGTATTTTGATAAACTATTATGTCTTTCAGAATTACGCAGCATTATGCAATTTAGTCACTTCAATATTCACATTTATGTCACAAGTTTTGTAAAACATTACAGTGTACATGTTTGCTTCATTTTCAGTAACAGAACTACCAGAAAAACATTATTACATACGCAATAGTTATAAAAATATTGAAAAAAAATGTTAGAAACAGAAAAAGTGCCTTACAATGTCTGTTATATAAATCAGTTAATACGACAAAAATGTCACAGTTGATTTGTGAGATATGATAACAGAGATCTGAGTATATAAATTATGTAAATATTGAACCAATTCGAATGTGTGTATATAAAGCAAGATCGAAATTAATCTTATTGCTTAGTTAATTGGTTAGTGGTTTGGACTGCTAGGCACTTTGTCGTATTTGGTCTCAGACTGGTATATTGTGGTCACGATTAGTTCGTATAAATTCTCTCTATTTGTAATAATTTATAACGCGAACTTATATCCTCGCGGATCTAACGTTTGGGAAGGTCAGCTGTTCTTACTTTAGTTATACCATTAATGCTCAATATCTCTATAAAATTCGTTGAATCCTCGAGATCCAGTTGACATTCAGAGAGAGAAAAATACATCATCTCTAATCGCAATCAGTTAATACGTCTTAGATGTCACTGCTGACTTGTGAGGCATGATAGCAGTGATTTGAGTATATACGCAAATGTTGAACTAGCACGAATGTGTTATACAATTCAGGTGTGTATAAAAGAAAGCATCGAAACTTATTAGGTTACTGGACTTGCTTTGGAATGTGCAAGCTCGTTTGTACTTCTAGGAGCGTTGCCGTAATTCGTCTGGTATATTGTGACATAAATCACTTGTTATACTTTATAATGCGAAGTTGTAACTTGTATCCTTGCGGATCTCAAATGTTCTGAATTTAATTATATCCCTTAATGCTCACTTTTTCAATAATATAATATAATATAATATAATATAATACAACACAATACAATATAATATAATATATAACGGATCTCGAGGATGCAACTAATCTGATATATATTTTTTTTTGATGTTTGAAACAAGAAAAGACGCATTGATGCGGATAAGAAAGCGACACTTTAGTATATATCAAATGCCCGCTCTCTCTGCTTGAAATACTCTTTTTCCGGTAAGAGTGAGATAATTCAGATAATTACAAATATCTGAATGCCTCATAGGTTAAACTGCTAGATTTCAGACCAGAAAGGAAGAAAGGTTATAAATACACAAATGACATCATATTCGATTCGCTCAGACTTTTCGAGCCTTGACCGTATTATTGCGTACTCCTGTAGCATACAATAACATCGTAGTAGACTATCGGACAAAGCAAAGGTGCATCTGCCTCTTTTGTTTTCCTCTATGAAAATATTCAACGGTTACATAAATGACGATTCACAATGATATTAGAAGTGTAAAGTTCTAAAATGAAACTTCACTTGAGGGGAGGTAACAAAACACATAAGTCTTAAAAGTTCAGATTAAACATTTTCTACCTCATGAAAATAAATTGAAAAAAATCACTATTCCATTATAAATGTAAGTATTTTACTATTTCTTTACCCAAATAAAACAGATTTCAACAGTTACTGAAGTTCTCCCTACCTGCAAAAGTTCATCTGACTTCAGCTTGAATTTATGCTTTAAGATTTATTAAAACTGAGAACTTTATCGAGTAATTAGAATTGTCTGGGTCACTAGTGATTCAAAAGCTTCTAAGGTTTTTTTTTGTTTCAAGTAATCAGCTGCTTTAGCCTTTATGCCTTTAGGTGTAATATAGGGTTTTAGTACCTGACTTTCACTTAAAGAACTGCTTTTAAATCTCGCTTTCGGGGGTTTTATTACTTGCATATAAATGTGCTGTTTAGTTGAAATATTTGCAAATGAATCATGTGTCTATAGATGAATATCCAAATCTTTTCTGTCTGCACATCCTGTTTAATTCTGATTTTTTTCGTGCGCTAAGCTTTATTATCTCTACACCGTTTGTCTTTTTTTAAAGACATTTCTTGTTTATAATTCTAATGTTTACTTTATTTAGATAACGATAAAATGTTGCCCGTCTAAAGGACATGGGTACAACACTACGCGTTTTTATGTCTTTGAATTCTTATTTAGTCCGTTATTTTGTACAATTGCAGAACCTGTGTAGTACTTGAATTGCCATTTAAATGTAACGGGGGAAATGCCAGCCATCTGAATCCTTTCACATATGCTAAATGTACAGCCGCGTTGGCTAGAGAGCAAAACACTATTTATTTAAAAATCATAATTAATGCTGTTATCAGCTTGTGTGGCAGCTGTAGAATGCTACTTACCGTTTTAACTTTAAACAAGTCAATATGTATTTTTTAACACCGTCTCGATGTTGTATTCGATGGGATTAATTTCTTTTAATAGAGAGCACCATTCGCCTTGTTAACGGCTCAGATGAACGCTCGGGTCGAATAGAAATACTAACTGACGGACAATGGTGGACTATATGCTCCGATAGTTTCGATATTAATGCAGCTAATGTGACATGCAGAATGGCTGGATTTAGATTCTGGTATGTTAAAGCATTAGATTGTAACACTTTAAATATATCAATGTATAATCAATAGACGATTGGTGGCATTTAAGTTTAATCAATCAACTGAAAATGTAATCGTAGTTACATAATTATCATGGCATGATTTGATATCTTTCAACCTTTTCCAGTTTATATCAAATGTCAAATATTGTAGGAATGCAACAGTTCTATCAGATTCCGTATTTGGACTGGGATCGACTTATGCTTTAATTGACAATATTACATGCAAAGGCGATGAAGAAGACTTAGCATCATGTAAGTCTTCTCCGTGGATGAAAACAACATGTAGAAGTAACCAGGTGGCTACAGTATACTGTCGAGTTCAAAGTAAGTTTATCTATCTTAGTGCAAAGAGTCAATACATGATTATGTTATTTTTTTTCTTTATAATGACGAAGAATACCTTATTATCAGCCCGAGGGTAGATTCGGGTGTATTGGATCATAGCGACTTATAGTACTCGTGTAGTTCAGTGTATCTTGTGTCTGTTTGTCTCTGTCCAATCAAGAAAACATTTTATCCTAGTTTGAGGTATATTACCTCCTTAAGATCAGTTAAATTGGTAAAAGGAAAACGTTCAAAGCTTATTTCGTTTTATTTTCTTATCAGTAGAAGTGTGCGTAGTTGATGATTTTATTACTGCTGTGTGCATTAGCTTTCTAATACACACTGGATAACCGGCTATCCTGACGCCCGCTGGACGAAAAAAACCCGCTGGAAATGTAACCCAGCTGTAAATCGGTAAGTAAAGTTTTTTTTATTTATTTCTATAGAAACGAAGACAGTTTTTGCAAATCAACCGGACAGTTTTGTCAGGGAATGGACATGGCTTACACTTACAATTTCTGGGCCGAAAACGAACGTTATGTTTATAGAAATTCCCTAACAATTTCTTCAGTTTGAAAAAATGAGCAAAAATCCGAAGTTTTGCGCAAATTGTTTTGTTTATGAATAACCTGTAAAACCTTCATCTGGTTTAACAGATGTGTCCTTTCGGAACACTTGTGTGAAGTTTCAAGGGTCTACGTTCTTTCTAAAAAAATATATTAGCCGTTAAATAGGCATGGTCGAAAAAATATAACTATCGAAAACGGCCGCTAGTGCTGTCGCTGAACTCGGATGTTAACATTTATAGACATTAACTCCGATGATTTTGAATACCTTTGTATGTAAAAGGTATTACAGTCAGTGATTTGACGAAAACGTAATTATTTTTAAAAATGGCACTTTCATTTCAAGAGGCTTTTTGACTATATTCCTTCACACACGGACTCAATTTTAACCTAGTACACGCGTTCTTGCCATTTTACAGCCAATCTCAATAAAATGCCCCAATTCAGAATAAATCCTGTCTCATTATTATGGCTATTCATTGAAACGACTATTTGTGTATCAAGATCATTTTTCCTATACATTTGATATTACTATTTCATGTTATCATAGCTAAAGTTCATACATATTTCATCATGAATAAACAAAATTGATTAGA
Organism: Mercenaria mercenaria; assembly: GCF_021730395.1. Taxonomy (NCBI): domain Eukaryota; kingdom Metazoa; phylum Mollusca; class Bivalvia; order Venerida; family Veneridae; genus Mercenaria; species Mercenaria mercenaria. Next base: position 58,522 of record NW_026459851.1, read on the forward strand.
TATTTCATTTATGCTTAAAAACGATATTTACGTGATGTCTCAAAGCCAAGAGAAGTATTAGAATTTGACGTTAAAGACAGGTTTATAGGTAATTGCTTTCTGATGTAAAATATCTTTAATTACAAAAAACCAGAGATTTCCAACAATCAAAGAGATAATATATTTCCATAATAGCGCATCAAACTGGTGTCTCATAATTTCAATCTGCCAACATTTAAAATGAATTAAAAAGGTACACAATCAGTTTTGAATAAATTAAACGATAAAAACAAATTGTATCAACTTTATACAAAAGAATACAGACACCAATTTGTAATGTAATTTAATTTTTTAGTGAAACACTATCACCTTTGAAGTAAATCTTGTACTTTATTTTCCTTTTTGAAAGAGACATTTTCCTGCAATATTTACTTGACTTAGTATAGTCAGACTACCACATCTAGACTGTATTGAACTTTATATATCAGCTAAAAGCTTGATGGATTCATGCATCATATATCATAGATTAAACTCAATATTTAATCAATGAAGAATTTTTAATTAGTAAACATGTTGAAAGAATATTCATGTTACCGATATTTACGATACATGATTTATTTAAAAAGTAAATACTGGAGCTAAAAGTGCGTACAGAGTTGTCCCTCGTATACCTACATGTATATACATCATTTGTATAGTAAGGCATAATGCAATACCGGGCAGCCAATTTTTAAAAAGTTTGTGTCAGGGAAATTTTTTAGAAAGCTCGGTCATTTGAATTTTTCAGTGGTATTAAAAGGCAAGGCGAATAAAGACCAAAGGAAAGTACTGATTTTTATATTTTTATTTCATGCTGTTGTAAAAGAAGAAGTAAGAATAAAAACGTTTTCTGTTTTACAAAGTGGATAAGCTATCCATTGATTAATGTTCATGTTGTAAGATATTTACGTAACCATTGGTAACGTAAATATTGCTATTAGTTTACATGAAGTAGGCATACAGATCTAAAGATAAAATTGAAAATCGGACGTTTTTATAGACATGTTATGTTTTCGTGAAGTCTTAAATGTTTTAGTTTATAAAATCGAAATAAATTGTGCGCATTTCTTTCTCAAATCTATATAATTGATTTCTATTCATTTCATAAAAATTATTAATTTTAGAAATGCATGAATTATGATGCTTATATATGAAAACAAGTTTTAAATACAATAAATTTGAAATAATGCATGTCACCAGCAACGATATTTTTGTCAAACGTAATGCAAGTCTGGACTGTGTGATTTCTGTTTAAAGCAATAAATAATTCTAGTGAAAAGTTGATGAGGGTTTCTAAAATAATATTTATCACAAAGGTCAGGTTAACAGCCATTTCAGATAACAGCCATATCAGACTATCTGTATAATAAAATTATAAAATCGAACGATAATTTTCATTTCAATCCATTAAAAGACCTAGATTACTTCTATGGTAGGTGATGGTTTTTTTTTTTGTTTCTTTTTTTGGGGAGAGGGGAAAGGCGGGGACGGGGTGAGGATCGAGGATGTGGGGGTTGGGGAGAGAGGAGAGCAAAGCCAGTCTGTTTAATGTTTATCTGCCTTTGAGTTCTGTGCAAAATAAGCAATTAGAAATATCACTTTTAATGATAATTTGCTAAAACTATCAAGAAGATTTTACTTTTTCTGGAACTGCAGGATATTTTTGAATGTATTTTCCTACACTTGTTCAACTCTCAAGATCCTAGTTAAATTTCATGTGTCCAAAACATATATTATAGACAATTAAAAATATGGTTTATATAGATACAGAATCCGGGAATACTGTTAAGGTTAACTGTCTGTCTTAACATAACCGGATTACTTTTGAAAATAGTATAACCATATAATGCAAAAATAAGTAATGCATTCCTAAGGTTTAGTTCTGAAACAATAGTGATATTTACGTTTCCACAGGATCTAGTATGATGTGAGTATTGAAGACATACATGTTTACAGATACTTGTAACAAATCATGTAGAAATCTAGTCAAAGCTAACGGAAAATATGTTTTGGTGTAGTTTGGAGTTTGTTTTTTTATTTTTTTTTTTTTTTTTTTTTTTTTTTTTTTTTTTTTTTTTTTTTTTTTTGGTTGTTTTTTGAATTTTTGATATTTACGTCAGATCTATCAAGCTGAAATTCAGCATTTTTATACTGTCTGTATGGCTGATGCAAAATGTTTAGTAGATAATCTTAAATTTTGTTTTTGGTTCCTTTGGGTATGTTTTTAAACGACTTTAAAAATCATACAGACAATATTTTATTTCTTATATACTTTAATTGCGATATGAAATTACACTATTTCTTTTACACGGGCATGAACAGATATCCATATGCAGAAAAGTAATCTAATTAATACTATTAAAATATCTGCTGGCCGAAAATAGCATAGTTTTAAACTTTATAGAAGATATATTGTACTTTATGCAATAGTTTTCACAGTATCTAAATCAAATATTTTGCTTGATATTTACGTTACACCTGAGTGTTCAAGAGAGACCGGGTAGTATTCCTCTATAATGAAAATCATGTCTATGATAAATAGATATGTTTGACAGTAATGTTTAATAGTAATGATGGTGAAGTTTTAAGGTTTTGAAACACAATCATATTCGCCTCAACATAAATATTTATGTTTAAAGTCTTTGCATTATGCATTTTAAGAGACAAATTTGGAAATCTGTAATTCAATAAAAAAACAATGATAATGTCATATTTTGTTTTTACTCTTTTTTGTACTATTCTACCTCACAGTGCAAAACTCACAAAATGTGTTTTTACTAAAATTTTCGATCTTCATTAGCAGTTTTCATGTTGTACTAACTAAAATATGAAAAATGCGGAGGTAGAAAATAACATTTGCACTTATGTTCTTTTCACGACCACTGAACCTAAATACGAATTTCAACTAATGGCACATTGTCCATTCCTCACCCAGATAACCCGTTAGTAACAAAAAATGTTATATTTGACATTGTATAAGCACTTTCACTTTTACTCATTTGTTCTATTCTGTTTGGGTCATTTTATTGAGATTGGCTGTTTATCGCCATGCGAAAGTTAACCATATAGTTTTTTTGTTTTGTTGGGCTTGAAGTCACACCGAAACATTTCAGTACATATTGCCACTTTTCCAGCGTTTAATGGTGAAGGAAAACCACTACAGGTGCATCCGGGCTACTACAGAAAGTACTTTCACCTCGGGTTTTGCAAGTGGAAATGATTGCGTCTGAAAACGTCAGTCCTTTGAATTTAGTTTGAAGAATTCAGTATCTTTAATGAATCTCAAATGTCCGTTCTTGTTTTGAAAAGTGTTCTTAGTGCGGTGCTAGATAGGTGTATAATCTTATTTGTTCATTCATAATTATTTAATTGCTCCTAATGTAAATCTGCTAATTTGTTTTATTCATAAATACCTTTTCAACAAATACCAGTTTATACATGGTCTAAAACTGCAAGTTGTTTATGTATAGAAGCAAACAGTTGTAAACGATTGTTTCAAATCTAAATATTAAGCAGAACCTTGACTGTCTTAAAGTCACATGACTGTTTTAAAGACTAGTGTTCATTTATCAAATCAGTTATTTCTTAACATGCCAGCTACATGTAGCATTAATCAGCATACAATGTATAACAAGATAGATCGAAACTCTTAATAAATTTAATAACTTAGTACATGCATGATCCATAAACAATATAAAATTGAATTGATTTGAAATTATAATTCATGTATTATGCAAAAAAAAAACCACCTCATAATATCATTGCCAAGCAACTGTAAACCAGCTACTCAATCCAGAATAGTTTTTCATTGAAATAAAGTCATGAAAAGGACATATTGAAACAAGTGAAAGTTCCATGCAATATACAGTCAGCTATCAAATAAAACCGCATGAAAATAAAAGTTCATATACTTCACTATAGCATAAACATTAATCAAAAATACAACACTGACCTTCCTGAGTTTTACTGTTTAATTATTAATATACAATTATTTCCAAATACCACATTGAGTAACAAAGTTACGCTCCGGACACGAATTGTTGCTTAGAGACCGGACCCGAAAGTGCAACCTTAATGTTCAAGCAAGGGTGATGACTCTTGCATGTCCAAGATCATTTGGCTGTAGTAAACATTTGTGTAACATATCTCAAAATCTCTCAAGGGATAAAGAAGTCATACGCCGGAAAAGAACTGCTGCTTTATTAACCTATGGAATAACATGAATATATTTGAAATTTGGTCCATGCGTGTAGTCATTGCCAGTCCGACACAAAATACTTACGGGTAATATGTTGTGTGTTTTTTTTCAGAAAGAACGTAGAACCCGGAAACTTTACACAGGTGTTCCGAAAAGACACATCTGTTAAACCAGATTATAAAAGTTTTTACAGGATATTCATAAACAAAACAATATGCGCGAAACTTTGGATTTTTTCTCGATTTTTCAAACTGTAGAAATTGTTAGGGAATTTCTTAAAACATAACGATCGTTTTCGGCCCAGAAATTGTAAATGTAAGCCATGTCCATTCCTTGACAAAACTGTCAAGTTGATTTGCAAGAATTGTCTTCGTTTCAATAGAAATAAATGAAAAACTTTACCTACCGATTTACAGCTGGGTTACATTTCCAGCGGTTTTTTTTGTCCAGCGGACGTCAGGAAAGCCGGTTATCCAGTGTGTAATATTAAGCTACGCGATATTTATCACGGGGCTCATCTTTCCATGATAACGCGGTTTCTCTCATTTTTAAGCAATAATAAGTTACGGTGTGTTTTGAAGGCATTGGTGCCATTTTCTCAATGATCTAAACTGGATTATCATTAATGATTTATTAACAGAATATTAAACACTTTACATTGTACCCTAATATTTCTTAAAGTTTTCTGTTGCCATAGTTACGGAGATGTTTAAGATATATACTGTGTATGTTTTCCCGATTTCTTAAATCACATTAAATGTTTTCTGTTTAACTGTTTCTACAGCTTAAAAACATGTTATTTGTATATGTAGGTAACATTCGTTTTTATTTTCATATCGGTACTTCTCATCTGACTTTTATACGGAAAAATCACGTATGCTTGCAGTTATTATTCTGATGAACCATTTTGAAACATAGTTAAAAACGCTCAGACTATCTTCTTTAAAATGATCAATGTTAACCCTTTTGAATTTTGAAGTTAGATATAATAATTGCGTGGCTGTTTCCATGGTAACATTAGTTCAAGGTATCACTATTTTTACTGAAATAAGCACAGTTTTAGCATAATTTGTAAAAAAAATATTTCTGCCAATAAAGAATATCAAAAGTCAAATAAAAATCTTTGGTCAAAATCACGTACTTATGATAAAAGCTATTAATCATTCGAGGTTTATGACACGTAACGTCATAACGTTTGTGAAGTAAGTTTAATGCAATAATGTTTTGTAGTGTTTGGTAATTTTTTCAGCATGATTTAACAATTTAGCATAATATTGGAGAGGTTAATATACTTGTCCTACAAACAGATTAACTTCGTCAAAAATGTTGTCGTAAATTCTTAATATCTGCTAAGGTTTGACATGCGAACATTCAAACTGTATACACATTTTTTAACTACAGTTTTCCTCGGAAGATTAAATATTTTGCAGAAATTAAGTATGATCGATACGTTTTGCTGCAATTACATATTTTTTTTCCTATTACATAACAGTTTCGAACTTTTGACATACCTCAGTTTAAACATTATATGTATTGTTTATCACAGAAACCCCTATCCGTTTAGTAAATGGTGACACACCCCATTCGGGACGTATAGAAGTTTTTCACAACAACAAATGGGGTACAGTCTGTGAGAAAGGATTCACAAAAGCAGACGCTCAAGTTGTTTGTCAGACAATCGGATACAACGTATCGACGTAATTATCCTAATGTACAATGTATATAAATGTAAATTACCCATAATATCATATTACTCTATTTCAACCAGATGCTATTAGTTTTAAAGGATTTTGACGTGATATACGGTGGGCATATAGCCTGACTGTGATTATGCCGAGGCTTATATGAATCTCAGCAGGCTATATGCCCACAGTATATCCCGTCAGAAACCTTTATAACGAAAGTATAATACTGCAAATTTGCGTACGTGGTCTCAATAGCAACGATTTTCCTTAGTTTGACAAATATTACTATTTTTTTCAATTCCCCACTTGGTGCCTCAGTCCGCGCCTTGTTTTTCGTGCGTTTCCGTAAGAGACGCGGAAACATACGAAGATAACGGTGGGTTTGTATTTTTTTTGTTGCGTAAGAAATTGGACTTACAAACGGAATAATAAATATGTTAAGTAAATTTACAGCTAGTTTTGAGTAAGAACTTGGACTGTAGTAAAGGATAACTGAAGTAAAACTTGCATATTCGTTGAATCTTATATCTGTTCGGCCTCGGGTCACGTGTATTTTTAGCCTGAACACGGAAGTAGAGTGAATATGTCATGATTGTGCATATAACGTGGAAATCTAGGAAAAATAAAATGTTAGATGTCAGGTCATCTAAGTGCAAGCTGATCAGATGATGTTATTCAACTTGCTGTGGCTGCATTGAACTTGAAGTCATTTCAGAAACAGAATCAAGGAATCTTAAGAGAAATGTAGGTATTTCAGAATATGGCATATGTTTTAAAATATTCCTTAGATTAGTTAAATAGCTATTCACAGCTAAAATATTTAAATGATTACACCCTAATATAAACTTAGCTATTTACAGCTAACACCCGAACATATACTTAGCCAATCATAGCTAATATTTAAATGATAACGCCCAACTATAAATAAAGAGCAGTATCTAGCCGTCCGTTAACTGGAAGTTTAGCCTGTGTTCTAGCCGTCCAGTAATCGGACACATAGCCTAACCTATAGGGGTTTTCTAGCTGCCTGATATCAAATTTATTGATGACTTTTGTATTATATTCTGTTAAAATATTTTACTATAATTAAAATTAATTTAGATACCGTCATCTAACCAATATTTGTGTAAAAAATGGTGCTGCTAATTTTCTGTAATTGATTAAAGGCGTTCCATTTGTGCTGTTGTTGTTATAATGTTATGTCGAGAAAATTTGACAAATACAAGGTTCAAAATAATGTAAAGGTTGATGCCAACCCATCTAAAATTTGATTAATTTTTTAGTAATTTTGGAAAAATATACTTTGTCTGGTCTTTGGAATAAAATATTCTTTTTATATTAATTGCAGGTATGTATAGTCAATGATGATGATACCTTCTGGCCAATCACTGCCAAATAATAACCTATTCACAGAAATATGGCACCTTTCACACATACGGAATGGAACATTTTTGCCAAGACGCTACATAAACTCTGACACCGAGAATATGGCATCTTTCACACATATGGAACGGAACATTTTTGCCAAGACGCTACATAAACTCTGACACCGAGAATATGGCACCTTTCACACATATGGAATGGAACATTTTTGCCAACACGCAACATAAACTCTGACACCGAGAATATGGCACCATTCACACATATGGAATGGAACATTTTTGCCAAGACGCTACATAAACTCTGACACGGAGAATATGGCACCTTTCACACATATGGAATGGAACATTTTTGCCAACACGCAACATAAACTCTGACACCGAGAATATGGCACCTTTCACACATATGGAATGGAACATTTTTGCCAACACGCAACATAAACTCTGACACCGAACGTACATTACGACCAGTAGGACAATAATGTTATCATAAATTAAGCCATGTTAAAAACTCTTGTCTTCGGTATTGTTGCATCCGGTCAGATTTTGGATTTATAAATGTATTTCATGAAGTCACTTGCAGGACAGTAACTGTTGTCAAATTAACTGTGTCATATGACATAAGCCATGCTAAGTTATTACTAACACTTGTCAACAAATATATTTATTGATTTTATGATTATATTTTTGTCGAAAAATATGCAAATTTTCTGCAGCAGAGCCTAGACTCGCGCTATATTATTCTGAGATAAAACAAATTCATATTTCTGGATGCAAACCTAATTTTCAATATTTACATTCGCCCTATTCTTTTCCATTGAAAATTATGACGTTCATTTTGTATGAACAGCAAAAGGAAAGGCGCGAAAGTTATACGTCATCGCTGCTTAGTGATAACCGACCGCTGTTTTGACGACGTCCACGTATAGTCAGGGAGAACGTTCCTTATATGACGTCGCAGTTGTTCCGTCTGGTAAACAGAATTGCCGGGAAGCTGATCTTAATGTTATATGCAACAAAATGTGTGCAATTTAAAATATTATCTTGTTAAAAAATGGAAAGGAAATATAAAGTAAATATAAGAAATGAAACTATTTTATTCGCTTTTCGTGCAAAAGTAAATGAACAACAGAATTGGATTGGCATATTAAACATGAATCGCTAGCGCGATTTATACATACAGATAGTTAGATCTACTCTAAGAATTATTCTGGTGGATGAAATAAATAAGTTCTTTAACCAAAGTAAAATTGAAAGTTTTGCTGTTAAAAGATCGAAACAGTGGTGTTACAAATGACGTCACGTACCAGATACGAAAAGTGCATGCCATTACTGTAAAACCTGCTTAAGCGGTGGCCTCTAATTAGCAGCCAACTTTTCTTAAACAGCTTGTGTCTCATTTCCTAATATGGTCATTTATTCTATAAATTACCTGCATTAATCAGCATCCTGCTGTAAACAGCCACTTCTTCCCGCTCTCTTGGCTGGCTGCTTAAGAGAGGTTTTACTGTATAGAAAAATGTTGATGTATGTAATTCGCTCGAGCCACTTGGAAGAGTATATATATGAGTATGTAATTCAGGTATTGATGTTTTCAAGCTTCAGTTTCATTTACCGGTTTGTAATTTCTTTATACTTTTTCAAATATTACACATCATTCTAAAATTCTTGAGTTGAGGCAGTAGACACTTTTATTCCGGATTTCAGAATTTAAATACTTTAAGACTGGTGTATCTAGTGCCTGGCTTATTTTCATGTTGAAACTTGAATGATTCTATAGAGTATTTATGTCGGAACAGTGCGGAATTACCTGACAATATCAAATCACGCGGAAATGGCAGTCATTCTGTGTGTTCTACATTAAGTAAATGATATATATCTTAAAACAATGACACGGTTGTAAATGATAATGATGATTATTGTTGATTGAACTTACTGTAAAATTAATTATTATTTTTTTATTATTGATTTATTTGAAATTTACAACTTTTACGCCGAACATTGGAATACACCTCGCGGCAAGTGTTGGTTTGACCACTCTTCTGTTGAATTAGTTTTGTATTGTAAATTCGTTTTTGAAGAAAACTCCTGTTTAAAACATTTTTGCTGTTATATTTATTTTTTATTATTTTTTTGTTGTTGTCAATGTTTTCTCCTCCAATGGCAATGAAATGTGCTCACTGTAATGTTATTGTTTATTAGAAATAAATGTATTAAGTGATACCATTTAGTTATTTGAATGTGTAATGAGAATAATTCATTTTGTTTATTTAATTAGTATATGCTAACTAAGCAGACTTATCTGCAGTGACCAGTCGTTTAGTTCCCGTTGTACACAAGCTTAAGTGCTTGTTTAAATCAATGGTACATATTGCCATTATTGGCAAGAAAAACATGACTCGTGCTGCTTTGTCTCCTATGAATAACTATAAAATGACGATCTTTCCAGAAAATAAACCCTAAATGGCCTTGCGCAACGGCAAATCAAAATCGATATTCACTTTCCGTACATACTGTCTGTGTAGAGGGGCCCGCTGAAGGCGAAATTCGCTCACGGGATATACGGTTTTATATTACGTGCATGTTAACCAATGAAAATCCGAGAAATTCAGTATTATAAACATACATATACAATGATGACCAAATGAAATTAATAAAAGTCTTGTTAAAGAACGAAGCAATGTACAGTGCAACCTCTGCAGAGCAACACCCTTTGGGAGATGCAGATATTGAGAGGTTGTTGCTCTATAGAGGTTAAATTGATAGTAAATTTCAGCTATGGGAAATTTTGATGAGGTTGTTGTGAAGAGGTTTTTGCTGTACAGAGGGCCGCTCTGTAGAGGTTGCACTGTATGTTTTATGTCATAATCAGGTAATTACGTTTAAACAGGTTATAATTATTATACATTTTGTAAGTTTTATTAACATTTTATGTCATAGGTATTAGAAAATTACTATAGAAGAAATGACAAACTGCTGCAATGCTGTTACATTCTGTTAAATAATCCTACACTCGGAGAAATATGCTTGTAAACTGGTGGCATGTGAACGATTTAAGACAATTTCAACAAACATGTCGTGATTTCGTTTGTTAGCAACTTTAGGATTTAGATCGCTTATCCCCAACTTGAATTAACAGACTAATACTAGGTACACTGCAATTAATGTGGATGTGTACTATATATCTTTTACACATATCGGAATATGTGAGTAAAGAACGACTCTTTTTATCCACCTGTACATAAATGCTCTTGGTTTCATTTCAGAGATTTGGCGATAGTAATAGACAAGTACGATTCAGGATACACTCCATACAATGTAATGATAAGAAATCTGACATGTATCGGCAACGAATCTGACATATCGTTGTGTCCATCGAACGAATGGGATTCAGGATACGAGAATTGCCCTTACAGTGGAAGCTATCAAAGTGTTGGTGTTAACTGCTGTATGTATATTGTATGGATACTTTCATATAGTAATGCTGTCTCTCTATACTATCACGTATGACTTTAAATAAAAGCAAACATAACATCAGCGAAATAGTCTGTGTCCAGACCCTGTGTTTTGTTCACAGGGGATAACTCCTGAGCCGGGGTCGGATGAATTTTTTCTTGATAAAATTTTAAGCGAGAGAAAAGTGTTAGCGAAACATAAAATGGCGAACATTAGTTGGTAAACAAGATACGAGGTCAGTATATTTTAAATATTATGTTATTGCAACAATAATATGGTTATCAAAACTGTGCATCGAGTGAATAAAATAAATGTTTCAGGTGTGTAATGCTGTTTTTACAAGGAAGAACTATGTCATATATAAAAAGTTATTGAGTGTAAACTGACAACTTTTGATTTCTCGTCAAGGAAATATTTATCAAAAATCCAAAAATTTTGATCCAATTTTGTCTGATATTCTTAACTGGAAGCGTGTCAGATTATTTTATTCACCATGAATGCATTATGAAGCCGCATCGCCAATAAATGTGATGTACGAATGCACATAACTTGGACTACTAAATGTACGCTCAAAATGGTTGGTTTTTAGATTAATTGTGTATATATTTTGCACTACCAGGACTTTTTTTCGTATTGAGAATATATATTTGTTGTGGCTCAGGTGATTTCAAAACATATAATGGAAGTTGAATGATAGCACAGTTAATTTATTTTGCGTCAGCTTCAGATATTCGTCTGTGACAGGTATCCCATTCTTTTTTAATTTTGCCTTTTATTATTATTAGAACATTTTGCGAACTTAAAATATAAAGATTGCAGGCTGATTAGTATATTTATAAATTTATTATATACCTATATAAATTCTGTAAACTAATCGGCTTGTATTTCACAAGTAAATATGAACAGGCAGAAAAAAATCCGTACTGTACCTTTTGTATTGTATGTTTCCGGACTATTTTCATTAATATGCATGATCTGACACAGTTATATAAATAGCGCACATAAAAACTTCATTAAGTTCCATTTTAACATCGATAAATATTGAAGATTTCGTTCAATAACAAAACACCAAACAAAAAGCTGGAGGTATGTAATAAAAGGGTCATTATAACAATAGCTAGCTCTGAGTTTTTGTATTCTTGTGGATTTTGCAAGGTCGGATCACACTCGGCTCTTGTGCGCCTCGTGAGATGAGATCCGATCTGACAGAAATCCACTTGAGACGAATACAGATCCTAGATCGTGCTATTATCATAGTAACCCTATAATATACAACAGTATGAGGGGTTGGTTACCTTACCAGTGTTCCTGGATTCTGTACCAGTACTAACATGTTCTCTGCACGTAAATGTCAACATCTCCACCTGAATCAAAGGTGGAGGATGAATGACTTCAGACACAATGTCTTTTATCAAACTGTCACGTAGAACATACGCCTCGCCAGGCGATCGAACTCACGACCCCGCGATCCGCAGGTCAGCGCTCTCCGTACAGAGCTAAGCGGACGGGCAGTAAGAACATAACTAACGAACGTTTCTTTTGTTGTTTTAAAGTAACTCCAGTCAGCCTTGTTGGCGGTCGCACAGATTATATGGGCAGAGTTGAAATTACACATAATGGCAGTAAAGGCACAATCTGCAGTGAAAACTTCACAGACGAAAACGCTAAAGTTATTTGCTCAATGCTTGGATTTAATTTTACGAAGTAAGTACTTTTATACATAGATATTCAAAAGCAGAAACCACTTAACGTTTAGATTGCTGGCGGCAGTGATTTTGTCTTTGCGACCAGTGCAGACCAAGATCAGTCTGCAAGTCAGTGCAGACTGATCATGGTCTGCATTGTTCGCTTGTCAGTCAGTAAATTTACAGAGAACATCCCTTTGATTAACAAGTGGTACCGCCCAAATTGAATTGTGGACCAATCCATTTTAGAAATTTAGCAGAGTATAGGTTAAGTACAGTTGCGTTTGATTGTCTATAAGGTTAGACTTATACACCTTATTACGTGTATAGCTGAAATTCACGTTATTTAAAGCTTTTAAAGTAAAACTTACATAGTTAAGATACTCAACAATTGTCAGGACAATCAATTAGAATTACTTATTATGAATATCTTTTTCAATATTGTACTGTAGTAGAGTTTATCTGTCAATCTCTAGCCAG